>NW_026871471.1:0-139946 GCF_028564815.1 Eubalaena glacialis
ACCCATGCCGTGGGTCCCAAATCTCCAGGTTCAAGGGCATCTTCCTACATCGAAACATGCGTGGGAAACCCAGAAGATGGTACAACCGTGTGATCGGAAAGGGTTCTCAAACGCACCTCATTCTCCTCTCTTGTGCTCGGGTTCGCCATTCCAGCCGCTCTGACTAACAATCTCCCTACTTGGAGAATCTGCAACCTTTAACCTCCTGTTTCGGACAGGTCGCAATTTGGCCTGAGATGAACGGGAAGACGGGGAACCAATGAGAGACTAGCTCTAGGTGTTGGACAGGCACAGGGTCACTCTATTTTCCATCAGGAAGAGAATGAACCACAGGCTCAGCCTGCCCCCCGGAACCAGAATACGGCCTGAAGCAATCCTGCGCTTTGGCGGCCAGCTCCCAAAAAAGCGAGTTGACAAATGGAGCTCAGGGGCACTGCAACTCACAAACCTGCAGAGTTATAAATGATAACTCTCGTCCACAAATATATTGAGGGAAGGCAACGAAGAGGATTTGAAAGCAAGGCAGAATTGCAGGAAACAGGTTTCAGAGGCAGAGTCGACTCGCCTTGAAAGCACATGAAAAGCGCAAAGCGTTGACAATGATGCCCTTGGCCAAAAGGGCGTATGCGTTTTTGCCTGAATATATTCAGGAAAAAACGCATACGCCCCTTTTGGCCACCAGGCAAGCCCGAAAGGCAAATCAGCGCTACAAAGAAGTCTCGCTTGCCATCGGTCAAAAGGGCCATGCTGAAAAAAGTGTAAAAACCAGAAATGCAGGACAGGCCATGGAGACTGGGAGCCTTGCTACGCTGATGGGCGGGCTGTAAATTGCCAGCAGCCACTCTGGAGAAGTGTACGGTGTGTCCTGAAACATGTAATAAGCACAGCTTAGAGAGCATAGGGCACTTCCACTCATGGGCGTATAAATCGGGAAACCTAAAATCAACAAGACACAGGCACCCCAAAGTTTAGGGCTGCTCTGTTTCCAAGAACCTCCACTTCGTACACCTTCAATATCCCAGGAAAGCGAAAAATGGATAAAGAAGTTGTGGTACTTAGGCACAATGGAATATCACTCAGCCATGAAATCAATGTCATAAGGCTAGTAGCAGCAGGATGAGTGGATTTAGGTACGATGACTCTCAGTGAAATAAGTCACAGAGAAAAAGACACTTATCCTAAGATATCACTTATAGAGGGAATGTCAAAATCGCTACACTTGAACTGAATTACAAAACAGAACAGAGTCACACATTTAGGAAAACACACTATGGCTGCTTAACGGGAAAGGTGAGGTGGGGTGATGCATAAAACAAGGGTTTGAAATTAGCTCAGATACCGTTCCACAAGCCAAATATGTAATAGACAAGACCTACTCCCTGCTCAGTGAACTGGACTCAACAGCCCCTATTCACCGCCCAAGAATATATCTGACGAGTAAGAGTCTTAAAACCTATGTATTGATCTCTCTCTGGAAGTGCATCAAGAGGGTGTAAAGCGGCATAAACACAGCAGTGAAAAGCAGCTAAACCCCATTATAAAAATAGATTACTTAAAAAAAACCCCATAAAACAAAGACAGTGAAAGAGAGAGAAATTCTTACAAAATCCGTTCAGGGGCTCTGATGCAACCTGGATTGACCATATCTAGACCCACAGCTGGATGAGACATGAGGCTGGACACTCTTGGGGCTGAGAGGATTGGTGAGCTTGGGTGAGCAAACGCAGACCCTTTAAAGTCCTACTGCGTGGGTACCGCATGCCGTGGGTCCCAAATCTCCAGGTTCAAGGGCATCTTCCTACATCGAAAACATGCGTGGGAAACCCAGAGATGGTACACCGTGTGATCGGGAAAGGGTTCTCAAACGCACCTCATTTCTCCTCTCCTTGTGCTCGGGTTCGCCATTCCAGCCGCTCTACTAACAATCTCCCTACTTGGAGAATCTGCACCTTTAACCTCCTGTTTCGGACAGGTCGCAATTTGGCCTGAGGATGAACGGGAAGACGGGGAACCAATGAGAGACTAGCTCTAGGTGTTGGGACAGGCACAGGTCACTCTATTTTCCCATCAGGAAGAAGAATGAACCACAGGCTCAGCCTGCCCCCCGGAACCAGAATACGGCCTGAAGCAATCCTGCGCTTTGGCGGCCAGCTCCCAAAAAAGCGAGTTGACAAATGGAGCTCAGGGGCACTGCAATTCACAAACCTGCAGAGTTATAAATGATAACTCTCGTCCACAAATATATTGAGGGAAGGCAACGAAGAGGATTTGAAAGCAAGGCAGAATTGCAGGAAACAGGTTTCAGGAGGCAGAGTCGACTCGCCTTGAAAGCACATGAAAAGCGGCAAAGCGTTGACAATGATGCCCTTGGCCAAAAGGGGCGTATGCGTTTTTTCCTGAATATATTCAGGAAAAAACGCATACGCCCCTTTTGGCCAACCAGGCAAGCCCGAAAGGCAAATCAGCGCTACAAAGAAGTCTCGCTTGCCATCGGTCAAAAGGGCCATGCTGAAAAAAGTGTAAAAACCAGAAATGCAGGACAGGCCATGGAGACATGGGAGCCTTGCTACGCTGATGGGCGGGCTGTAAATTGCCAGCAGCCACTCTGGAGAAGTGTACGGTGTGTCCTGAAACATGTAATAAGCACAGCTTAGAGAGCATAGGGCACTTCCACTCATGGGCGTATAAATCGGGAAACCTAAAAATCAACAAGACACAGGCACCCCAAAGTTTAGGGCTGCTCTGTTTCCAAGAACCTCCACTTCGGTACACCTTCAATATCCCAGGAAAGCGAAAAATGGATAAAGAAGTTGTGGTACTTAGGCACAATGGAATATCACTCAGCCATGAAATCAATGTCATAAGGCTAGTAGCAGCAGGATGAGTGGATTTAGGTACGATGACTCTCAGTGAAATAAGTCACAGAGAAAAAGACACTTATCCTAAGATATCACTTATAGAGGGAATGTCAAAATCGCTACACTTGAACTGAATTACAAAACAGAACAGAGTCACACATTTAGAAAACACACTATGGCTGCTTAACGGGAAAGGTGAGGTGGGGTGATGCATAAAACAAGGGTTTGAAATTAGCTCAGATACCGTTCCACAAGCCAAATATGTAATAGACAAGACCTACTCCCTGCTCAGTGAACTGGACTCAACAGCCCCTATTCACCGCCCAAGAATATATCTGACGAGTAAGAGTCTTGAAACCTATGTATTGATCTCTCTCTGGAAGTGCATCAAGAGGGTGTAAAGCGGCATAAACACAGCAGTGAAAAGCAGCTAAACCCCATTATAAAAATAGATTACTTAAAAAAAACCCCATAAAACAAAGACAGTGAAAGAGAGAGAAATTCTTACAAAATCCGTTCAGGGGCTCTGATGCAACCTGGATTGACCATATCTAGACCCACAGCTGGATGAGACATGAGGCTGGACACTCTTGGGGCTGAGAGGATTGGTGAGCTTGGGTGAGCAAACGCAGACCCTTTAAAGTCCTACTGCGTGGTACCCATGCCGTGGGTCCCAAATCTCCAGGTTCAAGGGCATCTTCCTACATCGAAAACATGCGTGGGAAACCCAGAAGATGGTACACCGTGTGATCGGGAAAGGGTTCTCAAACGCACCTCATTTCTCCTCTCCTTGTGCTCGGGTTCGCCATTCCAGCCGCTCTACTAACAATCTCCCTACTTGGAGAATCTGCACCTTTAACCTCCTGTTTCGGACAGGTCGCAATTTGGCCTGAGGATGAACGGGAAGACGGGGAACCAATGAGAGACTAGCTCTAGGTGTTGGGACAGGCACAGGTCACTCTATTTTCCCATCAGGAAGAAGAATGAACCACAGGCTCAGCCTGCCCCCCGGAACCAGAATACGGCCTGAAGCAATCCTGCGCTTTGGCGGCCAGCTCCCAAAAAAGCGAGTTGACAAATGGAGCTCAGGGGCACTGCAATTCACAAACCTGCAGAGTTATAAATGATAACTCTCGTCCACAAATATATTGAGGGAAGGCAACGAAGAGGATTTGAAAGCAAGGCAGAATTGCAGGAAACAGGTTTCAGGAGGCAGAGTCGACTCGCCTTGAAAGCACATGAAAAGCGGCAAAGCGTTGACAATGATGCCCTTGGCCAAAAGGGGCGTATGCGTTTTTTCCTGAATATATTCAGGAAAAAACGCATACGCCCTTTTTGGCCAACCAGGCAAGCCCGAAAGGCAAATCAGCGCTACAAAGAAGTCTCGCTTGCCATCGGTCAAAAGGGCCATGCTGAAAAAAGTGTAAAAACCAGAAATGCAGGACAGGCCATGGAGACATGGGAGCCTTGCTACGCTGATGGGCGGGCTGTAAATTGCCAGCAGCCACTCTGGAGAAGTGTACGGTGTGTCCTGAAACATGTAATAAGCACAGCTTAGAGAGCATAGGGCACTTCCACTCATGGGCGTATAAATCGGGAAACCTAAAAATCAACAAGACACAGGCACCCCAAAGTTTAGGGCTGCTCTGTTTCCAAGAACCTCCACTTCGGTACACCTTCAATATCCCAGGAAAGCGAAAAATGGATAAAGAAGTTGTGGTACTTAGGCACAATGGAATATCACTCAGCCATGAAATCAATGTCATAAGGCTAGTAGCAGCAGGATGAGTGGATTTAGGTACGATGACTCTCAGTGAAATAAGTCACAGAGAAAAAGACACTTATCCTAAGATATCACTTATAGAGGGAATGTCAAAATCGCTACACTTGAACTGAATTACAAAACAGAACAGAGTCACACATTTAGAAAACACACTATGGCTGCTTAACGGGAAAGGTGAGGTGGGGTGATGCATAAAACAAGGGTTTGAAATTAGCTCAGATACCGTTCCACAAGCCAAATATGTAATAGACAAGACCTACTCCCTGCTCAGTGAACTGGACTCAACAGCCCCTATTCACCGCCCAAGAATATATCTGACGAGTAAGAGTCTTAAAACCTATGTATTGATCTCTCTCTGGAAGTGCATCAAGAGGGTGTAAAGCGGCATAAACACAGCAGTGAAAAGCAGCTAAACCCCATTATAAAAATAGATTACTTAAAAAAAAACCCCATAAAACAAAGACAGTGAAAGAGAGAGAAATTCTTACAAAATCCGTTCAGGGGCTCTGATGCAACCTGGATTGACCATATCTAGACCCACAGCTGGATGAGACATGAGGCTGGACACTCTTGGGGCTGAGAGGATTGGTGAGCTTGGGTGAGCAAACGCAGACCCTTTAAAGTCCTACTGCGTGGTACCCATGCCGTGGGTCCCAAATCTCCAGGTTCAAGGGCATCTTCCTACATCGAAAACATGCGTGGGAAACCCAGAAGATGGTACACCGTGTGATCGGGAAAGGGTTCTCAAACGCACCTCATTTCTCCTCTCCTTGTGCTCGGGTTCGCCATTCCAGCCGCTCTACTAACAATCTCCCTACTTGGAGAATCTGCACCTTTAACCTCCTGTTTCGGACAGGTCGCAATTTGGCCTGAGGATGAACGGGAAGACGGGGAACCAATGAGAGACTAGCTCTAGGTGTTGGGACAGGCACAGGTCACTCTATTTTCCCATCAGGAAGAAGAATGAACCACAGGCTCAGCCTGCCCCCCGGAACCAGAATACGGCCTGAAGCAATCCTGCGCTTTGGCGGCCAGCTCCCAAAAAAGCGAGTTGACAAATGGAGCTCAGGGGCACTGCAATTCACAAACCTGCAGAGTTATAAATGATAACTCTCGTCCACAAATATATTGAGGGAAGGCAACGAAGAGGATTTGAAAGCAAGGCAGAATTGCAGGAAACAGGTTTCAGGAGGCAGAGTCGACTCGCCTTGAAAGCACATGAAAAGCGGCAAAGCGTTGACAATGATGCCCTTGGCCAAAAAGGGCGTATGCGTTTTTTCCTGAATATATTCAGGAAAAAACGCATACGCCCTTTTTGGCCAACCAGGCAAGCCCGAAAGGCAAATCAGCGCTACAAAGAAGTCTCGCTTGCCATCGGTCAAAAGGGCCATGCTGAAAAAAGTGTAAAAACCAGAAATGCAGGACAGGCCATGGAGACATGGGAGCCTTGCTACGCTGATGGGCGGGCTGTAAATTGCCAGCAGCCACTCTGGAGAAGTGTACGGTGTGTCCTGAAACATGTAATAAGCACAGCTTAGAGAGCATAGGGCACTTCCACTCATGGGCGTATAAATCGGGAAACCTAAAAATCAACAAGACACAGGCACCCCAAAGTTTAGGGCTGCTCTGTTTCCAAGAACCTCCACTTCGGTACACCTTCAATATCCCAGGAAAGCGAAAAATGGATAAAGAAGTTGTGGTACTTAGGCACAATGGAATATCACTCAGCCATGAAATCAATGTCATAAGGCTAGTAGCAGCAGGATGAGTGGATTTAGGTACGATGACTCTCAGTGAAATAAGTCACAGAGAAAAAGACACTTATCCTAAGATATCACTTATAGAGGGAATGTCAAAATCGCTACACTTGAACGGAATTACAAAACAGAACAGAGTCACACATTTAGAAAACACACTATGGCTGCTTAACGGGAAAGGTGAGGTGGGGTGATGCATAAAACAAGGGTTTGAAATTAGCTCAGATACCGTTCCACAAGCCAAATATGTAATAGACAAGACCTACTCCCTGCTCAGTGAACTGGACTCAACAGCCCCTATTCACCGCCCAAGAATATATCTGACGAGTAAGAGTCTTAAAACCTATGTATTGATCTCTCTCTGGAAGTGCATCAAGAGGGTGTAAAGCGGCATAAACACAGCAGTGAAAAGCAGCTAAACCCCATTATAAAAATAGATTACTTAAAAAAAACCCCATAAAACAAAGACAGTGAAAGAGAGAGAAATTCTTACAAAATCCGTTCAGGGGCTCTGATGCAACCTGGATTGACCATATCTAGACCCACAGCTGGATGAGACATGAGGCTGGACACTCTTGGGGCTGAGAGGATTGGTGAGCTTGGGTGAGCAAACGCAGACCCTTTAAAGTCCTACTGCGTGGTACCCATGCCGTGGGTCCCAAATCTCCAGGTTCAAGGGCATCTTCCTACATCGAAAACATGCGTGGGAAACCCAGAAGATGGTACACCGTGTGATCGGGAAAGGGTTCTCAAACGCACCTCATTTCTCCTCTCCTTGTGCTCGGGTTCGCCATTCCAGCCGCTCTACTAACAATCTCCCTACTTGGAGAATCTGCACCTTTAACCTCCTGTTTCGGACAGGTCGCAATTTGGCCTGAGGATGAACGGGAAGACGGGGAACCAATGAGAGACTAGCTCTAGGTGTTGGGACAGGCACAGGTCACTCTATTTTCCCATCAGGAAGAAGAATGAACCACAGGCTCAGCCTGCCCCCCGGAACCAGAATACGGCCTGAAGCAATCCTGCGCTTTGGCGGCCAGCTCCCAAAAAAGCGAGTTGACAAATGGAGCTCAGGGGCACTGCAATTCACAAACCTGCAGAGTTATAAATGATAACTCTCGTCCACAAATATATTGAGGGAAGGCAACGAAGAGGATTTGAAAGCAAGGCAGAATTGCAGGAAACAGGTTTCAGGAGGCAGAGTCGACTCGCCTTGAAAGCACATGAAAAGCGGCAAAGCGTTGACAATGATGCCCTTGGCCAAAAAGGGCGTATGCGTTTTTTCCTGAATATATTCAGGAAAAAACGCATACGCCCTTTTTGGCCAACCAGGCAAGCCCGAAAGGCAAATCAGCGCTACAAAGAAGTCTCGCTTGCCATCGGTCAAAAGGGCCATGCTGAAAAAAGTGTAAAAACCAGAAATGCAGGACAGGCCATGGAGACATGGGAGCCTTGCTACGCTGATGGGCGGGCTGTAAATTGCCAGCAGCCACTCTGGAGAAGTGTACGGTGTGTCCTGAAACATGTAATAAGCACAGCTTAGAGAGCATAGGGCACTTCCACTCATGGGCGTATAAATCGGGAAACCTAAAAATCAACAAGACACAGGCACCCCAAAGTTTAGGGCTGCTCTGTTTCCAAGAACCTCCACTTCGGTACACCTTCAATATCCCAGGAAAGCGAAAAATGGATAAAGAAGTTGTGGTACTTAGGCACAATGGAATATCACTCAGCCATGAAATCAATGTCATAAGGCTAGTAGCAGCAGGATGAGTGGATTTAGGTACGATGACTCTCAGTGAAATAAGTCACAGAGAAAAAGACACTTATCCTAAGATATCACTTATAGAGGGAACGTCAAAATCGCTACACTTGAACTGAATTACAAAACAGAACAGAGTCACACATTTAGAAAACACACTATGGCTGCTTAACGGGAAAGGTGAGGTGGGGTGATGCATAAAACAAGGGTTTGAAATTAGCTCAGATACCGTTCCACAAGCCAAATATGTAATAGACAAGACCTACTCCCTGCTCAGTGAACTGGACTCAACAGCCCCTATTCACCGCCCAAGAATATATCTGACGAGTAAGAGTCTTAAAACCTATGTATTGATCTCTCTCTGGAAGTGCATCAAGAGGGTGTAAAGCGGCATAAACACAGCAGTGAAAAGCAGCTAAACCCCATTATAAAAATAGATTACTTAAAAAAAACCCCATAAAACAAAGACAGTGAAAGAGAGAGAAATTCTTACAAAATCCGTTCAGGGGCTCTGATGCAACCTGGATTGACCATATCTAGACCCACAGCTGGATGAGACATGAGGCTGGACACTCTTGGGGCTGAGAGGATTGGTGAGCTTGGGTGAGCAAACGCAGACCCTTTAAAGTCCTACTGCGTGGTACCCATGCCGTGGGTCCCAAATCTCCAGGTTCAAGGGCATCTTCCTACATCGAAAACATGTGTGGGAAACCCAGAAGATGGTACACCGTGTGATCGGGAAAGGGTTCTCAAACGCACCTCATTTCTCCTCTCCTTGTGCTTGGGTTCGCCATTCCAGCCGCTCTACTAACAATCTCCCTACTTGGAGAATCTGCACCTTGAACCTCCTGTTTCGGACAGGTCGCAATTTGACCTGAGGATGAACGGGAAGACGGGGAACCAATGAGAGACTAGCTCTAGGTGTTGGGACAGGCACAGGTCACTCTATTTTCCCATCAGGAAGAAGAATGAACCACAGGCTCAGCCTGCCCCCCGGAACCAGAATACGGCCTGAAGCAATCCTGCGCTTTGGCGGTCAGCTCCCAAAAAAGCGAGTTGACAAATGGAGCTCAGGGGCACTGCAATTCACAAACCTGCAGAGTTATAAATGATAACTCTCGTCCACAAATATATTGAGGGAAGGCAACGAAGAGGATTTGAAAGCAAGGCAGAATTGCAGGAAACAGGTTTCAGGAGGCAGAGTCGACTCGCCTTGAAAGCACATGAAAAGCGGCAAAGCGTTGACAATGATGCCCTTGGCCAAAAAGGGCGTATGCGTTTTTTCCTGAATATATTCAGGAAAAAACGCATACGCCCCTTTTGGCCAACCAGGCAAGCCCGAAAGGCAAATCAGCGCTACAAAGAAGTCTCGCTTGCCATCGGTCAAAAGGGCCATGCTGAAAAAAGTGTAAAAACCAGAAATGCAGGACAGGCCATGGAGACATGGGAGCCTTGCTACGCTGATGGGCGGGCTGTAAATTGCCAGCAGCCACTCTGGAGAAGTGTACGGTGTGTCCTGAAACATGTAATAAGCACAGCTTAGAGAGCATAGGGCACTTCCACTCATGGGCGTATAAATCGGGAAACCTAAAAATCAACAAGACACAGGCACCCCAAAGTTTAGGGCTGCTCTGTTTCCAAGAACCTCCACTTCGGTACACCTTCAATATCCCAGGAAAGCGAAAAATGGATAAAGAAGTTGTGGTACTTAGGCACAATGGAATATCACTCAGCCATGAAATCAATGTCATAAGGCTAGTAGCAGCAGGATGAGTGGATTTAGGTACGATGACTCTCAGTGAAATAAGTCACAGAGAAAAAGACACTTATCCTAAGATATCACTTATAGAGGGAATGTCAAAATCGCTACACTTGAACTGAATTACAAAACAGAACAGAGTCACACATTTAGAAAACACACTATGGCTGCTTAATGGGAAAGGTGAGGTGGGGTGATGCATAAAACAAGGGTTTGAAATTAGCTCAGATACCGTTCCACAAGCCAAATATGTAATAGACAAGACCTACTCCCTGCTCAGTGAACTGGACTCAACAGCCCCTATTCACCGCCCAAGAATATATCTGACGAGTAAGAGTCTTAAAACCTATGTATTGATCTCTCTCTGGAAGTGCATCAAGAGGGTGTAAAGCGGCATAAACACAGCAGTGAAAAGCAGCTAAACCCCATTATAAAAATAGATTACTTAAAAAAAACCCCATAAAACAAAGACAGTGAAAGAGAGAGAAATTCTTACAAAATCCGTTCAGGGGCTCTGATGCAACCTGGATTGACCATATCTAGACCCACAGCTGGATGAGACATGAGGCTGGACACTCTTGGGGCTGAGAGGATTGGTGAGCTTGGGTGAGCAAACGCAGACCCTTTAAAGTCCTACTGCGTGGTACCCATGCCGTGGGTCCCAAATCTCCAGGTTCAAGGGCATCTTCCTACATCGAAAACATGCGTGGGAAACCCAGAAGATGGTACACCGTGTGATCGGGAAAGGGTTCTCAAACGCACCTCATTTCTCCTCTCCTTGTGCTCGGGTTCGCCATTCCAGCCGCTCTACTAACAATCTCCCTACTTGGAGAATCTGCACCTTTAACCTCCTGTTTCGGACAGGTCGCAATTTGGCCTGAGGATGAACGGGAAGACGGGGAACCAATGAGAGACTAGCTCTAGGTGTTGGGACAGGCACAGGTCACTCTATTTTCCCATCAGGAAGAAGAATGAACCACAGGCTCAGCCTGCCCCCCGGAACCAGAATACGGCCTGAAGCAATCCTGCGCTTTGGCGGCCAGCTCCTAAAAAAGCGAGTTGACAAATGGAGCTCAGGGGCACTGCAACTCACAAACCTGCAGAGTTATAAATGATAACTCTCGTCCACAAATATATTGAGGGAAGGCAACGAAGAGGATTTGAAAGCAAGGCAGAATTGCAGGAAACAGGTTTCAGGAGGCAGAGTCGACTCGCCTTGAAAGCACATGAAAAGCGGCAAAGCGTTGACAATGATGCCCTTGGCCAAAAGGGGCGTATGCGTTTTTTCCTGAATATATTCAGGAAAAAACGCATACGCCCCTTTTGGCCAACCAGGCAAGCCCGAAAGGCAAATCAGCGCTACAAAGAAGTCTCGCTTGCCATCGGTCAAAAGGGCCATGCTGAAAAAAGTGTAAAAACCAGAAATGCAGGACAGGCCATGGAGACATGGGAGCCTTGCTACGCTGATGGGCGGGCTGTAAATTGCCAGCAGCCACTCTGGAGAAGTGTACGGTGTGTCCTGAAACATGTAATAAGCACAGCTTAGAGAGCATAGGGCACTTCCACTCATGGGCGTATAAATCGGGAAACCTAAAAATCAACAAGACACAGGCACCCCAAAGTTTAGGGCTGCTCTGTTTCCAAGAACCTCCACTTCGGTACACCTTCAATATCCCAGGAAAGCGAAAAATGGATAAAGAAGTTGTGGTACTTAGGCACAATGGAATATCACTCAGCCATGAAATCAATGTCATAAGGCTAGTAGCAGCAGGATGAGTGGATTTAGGTACGATGACTCTCAGTGAAATAAGTCACAGAGAAAAAGACACTTATCCTAAGATATCACTTATAGAGGGAATGTCAAAATCGCTACACTTGAACTGAATTACAAAACAGAACAGAGCCACACATTTAGAAAACACACTATGGCTGCTTAACGGGAAAGGTGAGGTGGGGTGATGCATAAAACAAGGGTTTGAAATTAGCTCAGATACCGTTCCACAAGCCAAATATGTAATAGACAAGACCTACTCCTTGCTCAGTGAACTGGACTCAACAGCCCCTATTCACCGCCCAAGAATATATCTGACGAGTAAGAGTCTTAAAACCTATGTATTGATCTCTCTCTGGAAGTGCATCAAGAGGGTGTAAAGCGGCATAAACACAGCAGTGAAAAGCAGCTAAACCCCATTATAAAAATAGATTACTTAAAAAAAACCCCATAAAACAAAGACAGTGAAAGAGAGAGAAATTCTTACAAAATCCGTTCAGGGGCTCTGATGCAACCTGGATTGACCATATCTAGACCCACAGCTGGATGAGACATGAGGCTGGACACTCTTGGGGCTGAGAGGATTGGTGAGCTTGGGTGAGCAAACGCAGACCCTTTAAAGTCCTACTGCGTGGTACCCATGCCGTGGGTCCCAAATCTCCAGGTTCAAGGGCATCTTCCTACATCGAAAACATGCGTGGGAAACCCAGAAGATGGTACACCGTGTGATCGGGAAAGGGTTCTCAAACGCACCTCATTTCTCCTCTCCTTGTGCTCGGGTTCGCCATTCCAGCCGCTCTACTAACAATCTCCCTACTTGGAGAATCTGCACCTTTAACCTCCTGTTTCGGACAGGTCGCAATTTGGCCTGAGGATGAACGGGAAGACGGGGAACCAATGAGAGACTAGCTCTAGGTGTTGGGACAGGCACAGGTCACTCTATTTTCCCATCAGGAAGAAGAATGAACCACAGGCTCAGCCTGCCCCCCGGAACCAGAATACGGCCTGAAGCAATCCTGCGCTTTGGCGGCCAGCTCCCAAAAAAGCGAGTTGACAAATGGAGCTCAGGGGCACTGCAATTCACAAACCTGCAGAGTTATAAATGATAACTCTCGTCCACAAATATATTGAGGGAAGGCAACGAAGAGGATTTGAAAGCAAGGCAGAATTGCAGGAAACAGGTTTCAGGAGGCAGAGTCGACTCGCCTTGAAAGCACATGAAAAGCGGCAAAGCGTTGACAATGATGCCCTTGGCCAAAAGGGCGTATGCGTTTTTTCCTGAATATATTCAGGAAAAAACGCATACGCCCCTTTTGGCCAACCAGGCAAGCCCGAAAGGCAAATCAGCGCTACAAAGAAGTCTCGCTTGCCATCGGTCAAAAGGGCCATGCTGAAAAAAGTGTAAAAACCAGAAATGCAGGACAGGCCATGGAGACATGGGAGCCTTGCTACGCTGATGGGCGGGCTGTAAATTGCCAGCAGCCACTCTGGAGAAGTGTACGGTGTGTCCTGAAACATGTAATAAGCACAGCTTAGAGAGCATAGGGCACTTCCACTCATGGGCGTATAAATCGGGAAACCTAAAAATCAACAAGACACAGGCACCCCAAAGTTTAGGGCTGCTCTGTTTCCAAGAACCTCCACTTCGGTACACCTTCAATATCCCAGGAAAGCGAAAAATGGATAAAGAAGTTGTGGTACTTAGGCACAATGGAATATCACTCAGCCATGAAATCAATGTCATAAGGCTAGTAGCAGCAGGATGAGTGGATTTAGGTACGATGACTCTCAGTGAAATAAGTCACAGAGAAAAAGACACTTATCCTAAGATATCACTTATAGAGGGAATGTCAAAATCGCTACACTTGAACTGAATTACAAAACAGAACAGAGTCACACATTTAGAAAACACACTATGGCTGCTTAACGGGAAAGGTGAGGTGGGGTGATGCATAAAACAAGGGTTTGAAATTAGCTCAGATACCGTTCCACAAGCCAAATATGTAATAGACAAGACCTACTCCCTGCTCAGTGAACTGGACTCAACAGCCCCTATTCACCGCCCAAGAATATATCTGACGAGTAAGAGTCTTAAAACCTAGGTATTGATCTCTCTCTGGAAGTGCATCAAGAGGGTGTAAAGCGGCATAAACACAGCAGTGAAAAGCAGCTAAACCCCATTATAAAAATAGATTACTTAAAAAAAACCCCATAAAACAAAGACAGTGAAAGAGAGAGAAATTCTTACAAAATCCGTTCAGGGGCTCTGATGCAACCTGGATTGACCATATCTAGACCCACAGCTGGATGAGACATGAGGCTGGACACTCTTGGGGCTGAGAGGATTGGTGAGCTTGGGTGAGCAAACGCAGACCCTTTAAAGTCCTACTGCGTGGTACCCATGCCGTGGGTCCCAAATCTCCAGGTTCAAGGGCATCTTCCTACATCGAAAACATGTGTGGGAAACCCAGAAGATGGTACACCGTGTGATCGGGAAAGGGTTCTCAAACGCACCTCATTTCTCCTCTCCTTGTGCTCGGGTTCGCCATTCCAGCCGCTCTACTAACAATCTCCCTACTTGGAGAATCTGCACCTTTAACCTCCTGTTTCGGACAGGTCGCAATTTGGCCTGAGGATGAACGGGAAGACGGGGAACCAATGAGAGACTAGCTCTAGGTGTTGGGACAGGCACAGGTCACTCTATTTTCCCATCAGGAAGAAGAATGAACCACAGGCTCAGCCTGCCCCCCGGAACCAGAATACGGCCTGAAGCAATCCTGCGCTTTGGCGGCCAGCTCCCAAAAAAGCGAGTTGACAAATGGAGCTCAGGGGCACTGCAATTCACAAACCTGCAGAGTTATAAATGATAACTCTCGTCCACAAATATATTGAGGGAAGGCAACGAAGAGGATTTGAAAGCAAGGCAGAATTGCAGGAAACAGGTTTCAGGAGGCAGAGTCGACTCGCCTTGAAAGCACATGAAAAGCGGCAAAGCGTTGACAATGATGCCCTTGGCCAAAAAGGGCGTATGCGTTTTTTCCTGAATATATTCAGGAAAAAACGCATACGCCCTTTTTGGCCAACCAGGCAAGCCCGAAAGGCAAATCAGCGCTACAAAGAAGTCTCGCTTGCCATCGGTCAAAAGGGCCATGCTGAAAAAAGTGTAAAAACCAGAAATGCAGGACAGGCCATGGAGACATGGGAGCCTTGCTACGCTGATGGGCGGGCTGTAAATTGCCAGCAGCCACTCTGGAGAAGTGTACGGTGTGTCCTGAAACATGTAATAAGCACAGCTTAGAGAGCATAGGGCACTTCCACTCATGGGCGTATAAATCGGGAAACCTAAAAATCAACAAGACACAGGCACCCCAAAGTTTAGGGCTGCTCTGTTTCCAAGAACCTCCACTTCGGTACACCTTCAATATCCCAGGAAAGCGAAAAATGGATAAAGAAGTTGTGGTACTTAGGCACAATGGAATATCACTCAGCCATGAAATCAATGTCATAAGGCTAGTAGCAGCAGGATGAGTGGATTTAGGTACGATGACTCTCAGTGAAATAAGTCACAGAGAAAAAGACACTTATCCTAAGATATCACTTATAGAGGGAATGTCAAAATCGCTACACTTGAACTGAATTACAAAACAGAACAGAGTCACACATTTAGAAAACACACTATGGCTGCTTAACGGGAAAGGTGAGGTGGGGTGATGCATAAAACAAGGGTTTGAAATTAGCTCAGATACCGTTCCACAAGCCAAATATGTAATAGACAAGACCTACTCCCTGCTCAGTGAACTGGACTCAACAGCCCCTATTCACCGCCCAAGAATATATCTGACGAGTAAGAGTCTTAAAACCTATGTATTGATCTCTCTCTGGAAGTGCATCAAGAGGGTGTAAAGCGGCATAAACACAGCAGTGAAAAGCAGCTAAACCCCATTATAAAAATAGATTACTTAAAAAAAACCCCATAAAACAAAGACAGTGAAAGAGAGAGAAATTCTTACAAAATCCGTTCAGGGGCTCTGATGCAACCTGGATTGACCATATCTAGACCCACAGCTGGATGAGACATGAGGCTGGACACTCTTGGGGCTGAGAGGATTGGTGAGCTTGGGTGAGCAAACGCAGACCCTTTAAAGTCCTACTGCGTGGTACCCATGCCGTGGGTCCCAAATCTCCAGGTTCAAGGGCATCTTCCTACATCGAAAACATGTGTGGGAAACCCAGAAGATGGTACACCGTGTGATCGGGAAAGGGTTCTCAAACGCACCTCATTTCTCCTCTCCTTGTGCTCGGGTTCGCCATTCCAGCCGCTCTACTAACAATCTCCCTACTTGGAGAATCTGCACCTTTAACCTCCTGTTTCGGACAGGTCGCAATTTGGCCTGAGGATGAACGGGAAGACGGGGAACCAATGAGAGACTAGCTCTAGGTGTTGGGACAGGCACAGGTCACTCTATTTTCCCATCAGGAAGAAGAATGAACCACAGGCTCAGCCTGCCCCCCGGAACCAGAATACGGCCTGAAGCAATCCTGCGCTTTGGCGGCCAGCTCCCAAAAAAGCGAGTTGACAAATGGAGCTCAGGGGCACTGCAATTCACAAACCTGCAGAGTTATAAATGATAACTCTCGTCCACAAATATATTGAGGGAAGGCAACGAAGAGGATTTGAAAGCAAGGCAGAATTGCAGGAAACAGGTTTCAGGAGGCAGAGTCGACTCGCCTTGAAAGCACATGAAAAGCGGCAAAGCGTTGACAATGATGCCCTTGGCCAAAAAGGGCGTATGCGTTTTTTCCTGAATATATTCAGGAAAAAACGCATACGCCCCTTTTGGCCAACCAGGCAAGCCCGAAAGGCAAATCAGCGCTACAAAGAAGTCTCGCTTGCCATCGGTCAAAAGGGCCATGCTGAAAAAAGTGTAAAAACCAGAAATGCAGGACAGGCCATGGAGACATGGGAGCCTTGCTACGCTGATGGGCGGGCTGTAAATTGCCAGCAGCCACTCTGGAGAAGTGTACGGTGTGTCCTGAAACATGTAATAAGCACAGCTTAGAGAGCATAGGGCACTTCCACTCATGGGCGTATAAATCGGGAAACCTAAAAATCAACAAGACACAGGCACCCCAAAGTTTAGGGCTGCTCTGTTTCCAAGAACCTCCACTTCGGTACACCTTCAATATCCCAGGAAAGCGAAAAATGGATAAAGAAGTTGTGGTACTTAGGCACAATGGAATATCACTCAGCCATGAAATCAATGTCATAAGGCTAGTAGCAGCAGGATGAGTGGATTTAGGTACGATGACTCTCAGTGAAATAAGTCACAGAGAAAAAGACACTTATCCTAAGATATCACTTATAGAGGGAATGTCAAAATCGCTACACTTGAACTGAATTACAAAACAGAACAGAGTCACACATTTAGAAAACACACTATGGCTGCTTAACGGGAAAGGTGAGGTGGGGTGATGCATAAAACAAGGGTTTGAAATTAGCTCAGATACCGTTCCACAAGCCAAATATGTAATAGACAAGACCTACTCCCTGCTCAGTGAACTGGACTCAACAGCCCCTATTCACCGCCCAAGAATATATCTGACGAGTAAGAGTCTTAAAACCTATGTATTGATCTCTCTCTGGAAGTGCATCAAGAGGGTGTAAAGCGGCATAAACACAGCAGTGAAAAGCAGCTAAACCCCATTATAAAAATAGATTACTTAAAAAAAACCCCATAAAACAAAGACAGTGAAAGAGAGAGAAATTCTTACAAAATCCGTTCAGGGGCTCTGATGCAACCTGGATTGACCATATCTAGACCCACAGCTGGATGAGACATGAGGCTGGACACTCTTGGGGCTGAGAGGATTGGTGAGCTTGGGTGAGCAAACGCAGACCCTTTAAAGTCCTACTGCGTGGTACCCATGCCGTGGGTCCCAAATCTCCAGGTTCAAGGGCATCTTCCTACATCGAAAACATGTGTGGGAAACCCAGAAGATGGTACACCGTGTGATCGGGAAAGGGTTCTCAAACGCACCTCATTTCTCCTCTCCTTGTGCTCGGGTTCGCCATTCCAGCCGCTCTACTAACAATCTCCCTACTTGGAGAATCTGCACCTTTAACCTCCTGTTTCGGACAGGTCGCAATTTGGCCTGAGGATGAACGGGAAGACGGGGAACCAATGAGAGACTAGCTCTAGGTGTTGGGACAGGCACAGGTCACTCTATTTTCCCATCAGGAAGAAGAATGAACCACAGGCTCAGCCTGCCCCCCGGAACCAGAATACGGCCTGAAGCAATCCTGCGCTTTGGCGGCCAGCTCCCAAAAAAGCGAGTTGACAAATGGAGCTCAGGGGCACTGCAATTCACAAACCTGCAGAGTTATAAATGATAACTCTCGTCCACAAATATATTGAGGGAAGGCAACGAAGAGGATTTGAAAGCAAGGCAGAATTGCAGGAAACAGGTTTCAGGAGGCAGAGTCGACTCGCCTTGAAAGCACATGAAAAGCGGCAAAGCGTTGACAATGATGCCCTTGGCCAAAAAGGGCGTATGCGTTTTTTCCTGAATATATTCAGGAAAAAACGCATACGCCCTTTTTGGCCAACCAGGCAAGCCCGAAAGGCAAATCAGCGCTACAAAGAAGTCTCGCTTGCCATCGGTCAAAAGGGCCATGCTGAAAAAAGTGTAAAAACCAGAAATGCAGGACAGGCCATGGAGACATGGGAGCCTTGCTACGCTGATGGGCGGGCTGTAAATTGCCAGCAGCCACTCTGGAGAAGTGTACGGTGTGTCCTGAAACATGTAATAAGCACAGCTTAGAGAGCATAGGGCACTTCCACTCATGGGCGTATAAATCGGGAAACCTAAAAATCAACAAGACACAGGCACCCCAAAGTTTAGGGCTGCTCTGTTTCCAAGAACCTCCACTTCGGTACACCTTCAATATCCCAGGAAAGCGAAAAATGGATAAAGAAGTTGTGGTACTTAGGCACAATGGAATATCACTCAGCCATGAAATCAATGTCATAAGGCTAGTAGCAGCAGGATGAGTGGATTTAGGTACGATGACTCTCAGTGAAATAAGTCACAGAGAAAAAGACACTTATCCTAAGATATCACTTATAGAGGGAATGTCAAAATCGCTACACTTGAACGCAATTACAAAACAGAACAGAGTCACACATTTAGAAAACACACTATGGCTGCTTAACGGGAAAGGTGAGGTGGGGTGATGCATAAAACAAGGGTTTGAAATTAGCTCAGATACCGTTCCACAAGCCGAATATGTAATAGACAAGATCTACTCCCTGCTCAGTGAACTGGACTCAACAGCCCCTATTCACCGCCCAAGAATATATCTGACTAGTAAGAGTCTTAAAACCTAGGTATTGATCTCTCTCTGGAAGTGCATCAAGAGGGTGTAAAGCGGCATAAACACAGCAGTGAAAAGCAGCTAAACCCCATTATAAAAATAGATTACTTTAAAAAAAAACCCATAAAACAAAGACAGTGAAAGAGAGAGAAATTCTTACAAAATCCGTTCAGGGGCTCTGATGCAACCTGGATTGACCATATCTAGACCCACAGCTGGATGAGACATGAGGCTGGACACTCTTGGGGCTGAGAGGATTGGTGAGCTTGGGTGAGCAAACGCAGACCCTTTAAAGTCCTACTGCGTGGTACCCATGCCGTGGGTCCCAAATCTCCAGGTTCAAGGGCATCTTCCTACATCGAAAACATGCGTGGGAAACCCAGAAGATGGTACACCGTGTGATCGGGAAAGGTTTCTCAAACGCACCTCATTTCTCCTCTCCTTGTGCTCGGGTTCGCCATTCCAGCCACTCTACTAACAATCTCCCTACTTGGAGAATCAGCACCTTTAACCTCCTGTTTCGGACAGGTCGCAATTTGGCCTGAGGATGAACGGGAAGAGGGGGAACCAATGAGAGACTAGCTCTAGGTGTTGGGACAGGCACAGGTCACTCTATTTTCCCATCAGGAAGAAGAATGAACCACAGGCTCAGCCTGCCCCCCGGAACCAGTATACGGCCTGAAGCAATCCTGCGCTTTGGCGGCCAGCTCCCAAAAAAGCGAGTTGACAAATGGAGCTCAGGGGCACTGCAACTCACAAACCTGCAGAGTTATAAATGATAACTCTCGTCCACAAATATATTGAAGAAGGCAACGAAGAGGATTTGAAAGCAAGGCAGAATTGCAGGAAACAGGTTTCAGGAGGCAGACTCGACTCGCCTTGAAAGCACATGAAAATGAATATATTCAGGAAAAAACGCATACGCCACTTTTGGCCAACCAGGCAAGCCGGAAAGGCAAATCAGCGCTAGAAAGAAGTCTCGCTTGCCATCGGTCAAAAGGGCCATGCTGAAAAAAGTGTAAAAACCAGAAATGCAGGACAGGCCATGGAGACATGGGAGCCTTGCTACGCTGATGGGCGGGCTGTAAATTGCCAGCAGCCACTCTGGAGAAGTGTACGGTGTGTCCTGAAACATGTAATAAGCACAGCTTAGAGAGCATAGGGCACTTCCACTCATGGGCGTATAAATCGGGAAACCTAAAAATCAACAAGACACAGGCACCCCAAAGTTTAGGGCTGCTCTGTTTCCAAGAACCTCCACTTCGGTACACCTTCAATATCCCAGGAAGGCGAAAAATGGATAAAGAAGTTGTGGTACTTAGGCACAATGGAATATCACTCAGCCATGAAATCAATGTCATAAGGCTAGTAGCAGCAGGATGAGTGGATTTAGGTACGATGACTCTCAGTGAAATAAGTCACAGAGAAAAAGACACTTATCCTAAGATATCACTTATAGAGGGAATGTCAAAATCGCTACACTTGAACGGAATTACAAAACAGAACAGAGTCACACATTTAGAAAACACACTATGGCTGCTTAACGGGAAAGGTGAGGTGGGGTGATGCATAAAACAAGGGTTTGAAATTAGCTCAGATACCGTTCCACAAGCCGAATATGTAATAGACAAGACCTACTCCCTGCTCAGTGAACTGGACTCAACAGCCCCTATTCACCGCCCAAGAATATATCTGACTAGTAAGAGTCTTAAAACCTAGGTATTGATCTCTCTCTGGAAGTGCATCAAGAGGGTGTAAAGCGGCATAAACACAGCAGTGAAAAGCAGCTAAACCCCATTATAAAAATAGATTACTTAAAAAAAAAACCCATAAAACAAAGACAGTGAAAGAGAGAGAAATTTTTACAAAATCCGTTCAGGGGCTCTGATGCAACCTGGATTGACCATATCTAGACCCACAGCTGGATGAGACATGAGGCTGGACACTCTTGGGGCTGAGAGGATTGGTGAGCTTGGGTGAGCAAACGCAGACCCTTTAAAGTCCTACTGCGTGGTACCCATGCCGTGGGTCCCAAATCTCCAGGTTCAAGGGCATCTTCCTACATCGAAAACATGCGTGGGAAACCCAGAAGATGGTACACCGTGTGATCGGGAAAGGGTTCTCAAACGCACCTCATTTCTCCTCTCCTTGTGCTCGGGTTCGCCATTCCAGCCGCTCTACTAACAATCTCCCTACTTGGAGAATCAGCACCTTTAACCTCCTGTTTCGGACAGGTCGCAATTTGGCCTGAGGATGAACGGGAAGAGGGGGAACCAATGAGAGACTAGCTCTAGGTGTTGGGACAGGCACAGGTCACTCTATTTTCCCATCAGGAAGAAGAATGAACCACAGGCTCAGCCTGCCCCCCGGAACCAGTATACGGCCTGAAGCAATCCTGCGCTTTGGCGGCCAGCTCCCAAAAAAGCGAGTTGACAAATGGAGCTCAGGGGCACTGCAACTCACAAACCTGCAGAGTTATAAATGATAACTCTCGTCCACAAATATATTGAGGGAAGGCAACGAGGAGGATTTGAAAGCAAGGCAGAATTGCAGGAAACAGGTTTCAGGAGGCAGACTCGACTCGCCTTGAAAGCACATGAAAATGAATATATTCAGGAAAAAACGCATACGCCCCTTTTGGCCAACCAGGCAAGCCGGAAAGGCAAATCAGCGCTACAAAGAAGTCTCGCTTGCCATCGGTCAAAAGGGCCATGCTGAAAAAAGTGTAAAAACCAGAAATGCAGGACAGGCCATGGAGACATGGGAGCCTTGCTACGCTGATGGGCGGGCTGTAAATTGCCAACAGCCACTCTGGAGAAGTGTACGGTGTGTCCTGAAACATGTAATAAGCACAGCTTAGAGAGCATAGGGCACTTCCACTCATGGGCGTATAAATCGGGAAACCTAAAAATCAACAAGACACAGGCACCCCAAAGTTTAGGGCTGCTCTGTTTCCAAGAACCTCCACTTCGGTACACCTTCAATATCCCAGGAAAGCGAAAAATGGATAAAGAAGTTGTGGTACTTATGCACAATGGAATATCACTCAGCCATGAAATCAATGTCATAAGGCTAGTAGCAGCAGGAAGAGTGGATTTAGGTACGATGACTCTCAGTGAAATAAGTCACAGAGAAAAAGACACTTATCCTAAGATATCACTTATAGAGGGAATGTCAAAATCGCTACACTTGAACGGAATTACAAAACAGAACAGAGTCACACATTTAGAAAACACACTATGGCTGCTTAACGGGAAAGGTGAGGTGGGGTGATGCATAAAACAAGGGTTTGAAATTAGCTCAGATTCCGTTCCACAAGCCGAATATGTAATAGACAAGACCTACTCCCTGCTCAGTGAACTGGACTCAACAGCCCCTATTCACTGCCCAAGAATATATCTGACTAGTAAGAGTCTTAAAACCTAGGTATTGATCTCTCTCTGGAAGTGCATCAAGAGGGTGTAAAGCGGCATAAACACAGCAGTGAAAAGCAGCTAAACCCCATTATAAAAATAGATTACTTAAAAAAAAACCCCATAAAACAAAGACAGTGAAAGAGAGAGAAATTCTTACAAAATCCGTTCAGGGGCTCTGATGCAACCTGGATTGACCATATCTAGACCCACAGCTGGATGAGACATGAGGCTGGACACTCTTGGGGCTGAGAGGATTGGTGAGCTTGGGTGAGCAAACGCAGACCCTTTAAAGTCCTACTGCGTGGTACCCATGCCGTGGGTCCCAAATCTCCAGGTTCAAGGGCATCTTCCTACATCGAAAACATGCGTGGGAAACCCAGAAGATGGTACACCGTGTGATCGGGAAAGGTTTCTCAAACGCACCTCATTTCTCCTCTCCTTGTGCTCGGGTTCGCCATTCCAGCCGCTCTACTAACAATCTCCCTACTTGGAGAATCAGCACCTTTAACCTCCTGTTTCGGACAGGTCGCAATTTGGCCTGAGGATGAACGGGAAGAGGGGGAACCAATGAGAGACTAGCTCTAGGTGTTGGGACAGGCACAGGTCACTCTATTTTCCCATCAGGAAGAAGAATGAACCACAGGCTCAGCCTGCCCCCCGGAACCAGTATACGGCCTGAAGCAATCCTGCGCTTTGGCGGCCAGCTCCCAAAAAAGCGAGTTGACAAATGGAGCTCAGGGGCACTGCAACTCACAAACCTGCAGAGTTATAAATGATAACTCTCGTCCACAAATATATTGAGGGAAGGCAACGAGGAGGATTTGAAAGCAAGGCAGAATTGCAGGAAACAGGTTTCAGGAGGCAGACTCGACTCGCCTTGAAAGCACATGAAAATGAATATATTCAGGAAAAAACGCATACGCCCCTTTTGGCCAACCAGGCAAGCCGGAAAGGCAAATCAGCGCTACAAAGAAGTCTCGCTTGCCATCGGTCAAAAGGGCCATGCTGAAAAAAGTGTAAAAACCAGAAATGCAGGACAGGCCATGGAGACATGGGAGCCTTGCTACGCTGATGGGCGGGATGTAAATTGCCAACAGCCACTCTGGAGAAGTGTACGGTGTGTCCTGAAACATGTAATAAGCACAGCTTAGAGAGCATAGGGCACTTCCACTCATGGGCGTATAAATCGGGAAACCTAAAAATCAACAAGACACAGGCACCCCAAAGTTTAGGGCTGCTCTGTTTCCAAGAACCTCCACTTCGGTACACCTTCAATATCCCAGGAAAGCGAAAAATGGATAAAGAAGTTGTGGTACTTAGGCACAATGGAATATCACTCAGCCATGAAATCAATGTCATAAGGCTAGTAGCAGCAGGATGAGTGGATTTAGGTACGATGACTCTCAGTGAAATAAGTCACAGAGAAAAAGACACTTATCCTAAGATATCACTTATAGAGGGAATGTCAAAATCGCTACACTTGAACGGAATTACAAAACAGAACAGAGTCACACATTTAGAAAACACACTATGGCTGCTTAACGGGAAAGGTGAGGTGGGGTGATGCATAAAACAAGGGTTTGAAATTAGCTCAGATACCGTTCCACAAGCCGAATATGTAATAGACAAGACCTACTCCCTGCTCAGTGAACTGGACTCAACAGCCCCTATTCACCGCCCAAGAATATATCTGACTAGTAAGAGTCTTAAAACCTAGGTATTGATCTCTCTCTGGAAGTGCATCAAGAGGGTGTAAAGCGGCATAAACACAGCAGTGAAAAGCAGCTAAACCCCATTATAAAAATAGATTACTTAAAAAAAAACCCATAAAACAAAGACAGTGAAAGAGAGAGAAATTCTTACAAAATCCGTTCAGGGGCTCTGATGCAACCTGGATTGACCATATCTAGACCCACAGCTGGATGAGACATGAGGCTGGACACTCTTGGGGCTGAGAGGATTGGTGAGCTTGGGTGAGCAAACGCAGACCCTTTAAAGTCCTACTGCGTGGTACCCATGCCGTGGGTCCCAAATCTCCAGGTTCAAGGGCATCTTCCTACATCGAAAACATGCGTGGGAAACCCAGAAGATGGTACACCGTGTGATCGCGAAAGGTTTCTCAAACGCACCTCATTTCTCCTCTCCTTGTGCTCGGGTTCGGCATTCCAGCCGCTCTACTAACCATCTCCCTACTTGGAGAATCAGCACCTTTAACCTCCTGTTTCGGACAGGTCGCAATTTGGCCTGAGGATGAACGGGAAGAGGGGGAACCAATGAGAGACTAGCTCTAGGTGTTGGGACAGGCACAGGTCACTCTATTTTCCCATCAGGAAGAAGAATGAACCACAGGCTAAGCCTGCCCCCCGGAACCAGTATACGGCCTGAAGCAATCCTGCGCTTTGGCGGCCAGCTCCCAAAAAAGCGAGTTGACAAATGGAGCTCAGGGGCACTGCAACTCACAAACCTGCAGAGTTATAAATGATAACTCTCGTCCACAAATATATTGAAGGAAGGCAACGAGGAGGATTTGAAAGCAAGGCAGAATTGCAGGAAACAGGTTTCAGGAGGCAGACTCGACTCGCCTTGAAAGCACATGAAAATGAATATATTCAGGAAAAAACGCATACGCCCCTTTTGGCCAACCAGGCAAGCCGGAAAGGCAAATCAGCGCTACAAAGAAGTCTCGCTTGCCATCGGTCAAAAGGGCCATGCTGAAAAAAGTGTAAAAACCAGAAATGCAGGACAGGCCATGGAGACATGGGAGCCTTGCTACGCTGATGGGCGGGCTGTAAATTGCCAACAGCCACTCTGGAGAAGTGTACGGTGTGTCCTGAAACATGTAATAAGCACAGCTTAGAGAGCATAGGGCACTTCCACTCATGGGCGTATAAATCGGGAAACCTAAAAATCAACAAGACACAGGCACCCCAAAGTTTAGGGCTGCTCTGTTTCCAAGAACCTCCACTTCGGTACACCTTCAATATCCCAGGAAAGCGAAAAATGGATAAAGAAGTTGTGGTACTTAGGCACAATGGAATATCACTCAGCCATGAAATCAATGTCATAAGGCTAGTAGCAGCAGGATGAGTGGATTTAGGTACGATGACTCTCAGTGAAATAAGTCACAGAGAAAAAGACACTTATCCTAAGATATCACTTATAGAGGGAATGTCAAAATCGCTACATTTGAACGGAATTACAAAACAGAACAGAGTCACACATTTAGAAAACACACTATGGCTGCTTAACGGGAAAGGTGAGGTGGGGTGATGCATAAAACAAGGGTTTGAAATTAGCTCAGATACCGTTCCACAAGCCGAATATGTAATAGACAAGACCTACTCCCTGCTCAGTGAACTGGACTCAACAGCCCCTATTCACCGCCCAAGAATATATCTGACTAGTAAGAGTCTTAAAACCTAGGTATTGATCTCTCTCTGGAAGTGCATCAAGAGGGTGTAAAGCGGCATAAACACAGCAGTGAAAAGCAGCTAAACCCCATTATAAAAATAGATTACTTAAAAAAAACCCATAAAACAAAGACAGTGAAAGAGAGAGAAATTCTTACAAAATCCGTTCAGGGGCTCTGATGCAACCTGGATTGACCATATCTAGACCCACAGCTGGATGAGACATGAGGCTGGACACTCTTGGGGCTGAGAGGATTGGTGAGCTTGGGTGAGCAAACGCAGACCCTTTAAAGTCCTACTGCGTGGTACCCATGCCGTGGGTCCCAAATCTCCAGGTTCAAGGGCATCTTCCTACATCGAAAACATGCGTGGGAAACCCAGAAGATGGTACACCGTGTGATCGGGAAAGGGTTCTCAAACGCACCTCATTTCTCCTCTCCTTGTGCTCGGGTTCGCCATTCCAGCCGCTCTACTAACAATCTCCCTACTTGGAGAATCAGCACCTTTAACCTCCTGTTTCGGACAGGTCGCAATTTGGCCTGAGGATGAACGGGAAGAGGGGGAACCAATGAGAGACTAGCTCTAGGTGTTGGGACAGGCACAGGTCACTCTATTTTCCCATCAGGAAGAAGAATGAACCACAGGCTCAGCCTGCCCCCCGGAACCAGTATACGGCCTGAAGCAATCCTGCGCTTTGGCGGCCAGCTCCCAAAAAAGCGAGTTGACAAATGGAGCTCAGGGGCACTGCAACTCACAAACCTGCAGAGTTATAAATGATAACTCTCGTCCACAAATATATTGAGGGAAGGCAACGAGGAGGATTTGAAAGCAAGGCAGAATTGCAGGAAACAGGTTTCAGGAGGCAGACTCGACTCGCCTTGAAAGCACATGAAAAGCGGCAAAGCGTTGACAATGATGCCCTTGGCCAAAAAGGGCGTATGCGTTTTTTCCTGAATATATTCAGGAAAAAACGCATACGCCCTTTTTGGCCAACCAGGCAAGCCGGAAAGGCAAATCAGCGCTACAAAGAAGTCTCGCTTGCCATCGGTCAAAAGGGCCATGCTGAAAAAAGTGTACAAACCAGAAATGCAGGACAGGCCATGGAGACATGGGAGCCTTGCTACGCTGATGGGCGGGCTGTAAATTGCCAACAGCCACTCTGGAGAAGTGTACGGTGTGTCCTGAAACATGTAATAAGCACAGCTTAGAGAGCATAGGGCACTTCCACTCATGGGCGTATAAATCGGGAAACCTAAAAATCAACAAGACACAGGCACCCCAAAGTTTAGGGCTGCTCTGTTTCCAAGAACCTCCACTTCGCTACACCTTCAATATCCCAGGAAAGCGAAAAATGGATAAAGAAGTTGTGGTACTTAGGCACAATGGAATATCACTCAGCCATGAAATCAATGTCATAAGGCTAGTAGCAGCAGGATGAGTGGATTTAGGTACGATGACTCTCAGTGAAATAAGTCACAGAGAAAAAGACACTTATCCTAAGATATCACTTATAGAGGGAATGTCAAAATCGCTACACTTGAACGGAATTACAAAACAGAACAGAGTCACACATTTAGAAAACACACTATGGCTGCTTAACGGGAAAGGTGAGGTGGGGTGATGCATAAAACAAGGGTTTGAAATTAGCTCAGATACCGTTCCACAAGCCGAATATGTAATAGACAAGACCTACTCCCTGCTCAGTGAACTGGACTCAACAGCCCCTATTCACCGCCCAAGAATATATCTGACTAGTAAGAGTCTTAAAACCTAGGTATTGATCTCTCTCTGGAAGTGCATCAAGAGGGTGTAAAGCGGCATAAACACAGCAGTGAAAAGCAGCTAAACCCCATTATAAAAATAGATTACTTAAAAAAAAAACCCATAAAACAAAGACAGTGAAAGAGAGAGAAATTCTTACAAAATCCGTTCAGGGGCTCTGATGCAACCTGGATTGACCATATCTAGACCCACAGCTGGATGAGACATGAGGCTGGACACTCTTGGGGCTGAGAGGATTGGTGAGCTTGGGTGAGCAAACGCAGACCCTTTAAAGTCCTACTGCGTGGTACCCATGCCGTGGGTCCCAAATCTCCAGGTTCAAGGGCATCTTCCTACATCGAAAACATGCGTGGGAAACCCAGAAGATGGTACACCGTGTGATCGGGAAAGGTTTCTCAAACGCACCTCATTTCTCCTCTCCTTGTGCTCGGGTTCGCCATTCCAGCCGCTCTACTAACAATCTCCCTACTTGGAGAATCAGCACCTTTAACCTCCTGTTTCGGACAGGTCGCAATTTGGCCTGAGGATGAACGGGAAGAGGGGAAACCAATGAGAGACTAGCTCTAGGTGTTGGGACAGGCACAGGTCACTCTATTTTCCCATCAGGAAGAAGAATGAACCACAGGCTCAGCCTGCCCCCCGGAACCAGTATACGGCCTGAAGCAATCCTGCGCTTTGGCGGCCAGCTCCCAAAAAAGCGAGTTGACAAATGGAGCTCAGGGGCACTGCAACTCACAAACCTGCAGAGTTATAAATGATAACTCTCGTCCACAAATATATTGAGGGAAGGCAACGAGGAGGATTTGAAAGCAAGGCAGAATTGCAGGAAACAGGTTTCAGGAGGCAGACTCGACTCGCCTTGAAAGCACATGAAAAGCGGCAAAGCGTTGACAATGATGCCCTTGGCCAAAAAGGGCGTATGCGTTTTTTCCTGAATATATTCAGGAAAAAACGCATACGCCCTTTTCGGCCAACCAGGCAAGCCGGAAAGGCAAATCAGCGCTACAAAGAAGTCTCGCTTGCCATCGGTCCAAAGGGCCATGCTGAAAAAAGTGTAAAAACCAGAAATGCAGGACAGGCCATGGAGACATGGGAGCCTTGCTACGCTGATGGGCGGGCTGTAAATTGCCAACAGCCACTCTGGAGAAGTGTACGGTGTGTCCTGAAACATGTAATAAGCACAGCTTAGAGAGCATAGGGCACTTCCACTCATGGGCGTATAAATCGGGAAACCTAAAAATCAACAAGACACAGGCACCCCAAAGTTTAGGGCTGCTCTGTTTCCAAGAACCTCCACTTCGGTACACCTTCAATATCCCAGGAAAGCGAAAAATGGATAAAGAAGTTGTGGTACTTAGGCACAATGGAATATCACTCAGCCATGAAATCAATGTCATAAGGCTAGTAGCAGCAGGATGAGTGGATTTAGGTACGATGACTCTCAGTGAAATAAGTCACAGAGAAAAAGACACTTATCCTAAGATATCACTTATAGAGGGAATGTCAAAATCGCTACACTTGAACGGAATTACAAAACAGAACAGAGTCACACATTTAGAAAACACACTATGGCTGCTTAACGGGAAAGGTGAGGTGGGGTGATGCATAAAACAAGGGTTTGAAATTAGCTCAGATACCGTTCCACAAGCCGAATATGTAATAGACAAGACCTACTCCCTGCTCAGTGAACTGGACTCAACAGCCCCTATTCACCGCCCAAGAATATATCTGACTAGTAAGAGTCTTAAAACCTAGGTATTGATCTCTCTCTGGAAGTGCATCAAGAGGGTGTAAAGCGGCATAAACACAGCAGTGAAAAGCAGCTAAACCCCATTATAAAAATAGATTACTTAAAAAAAAAACCCATAAAACAAAGACAGTGAAAGAGAGAGAAATTCTTACAAAATCCGTTCAGGGGCTCTGATGCAACCTGGATTGACCATATCTAGACCCACAGCTGGATGAGACATGAGGCTGGACACTCTTGGGGCTGAGAGGATTGGTGAGCTTGGGTGAGCAAACGCAGACCCTTTAAAGTCCTACTGCGTGGTACCCATGCCGTGGGTCCCAAATCTCCAGGTTCAAGGGCATCTTCCTACATCGAAAACATGCGTGGGAAACCCAGAAGATGGTACACCGTGTGATCGGGAAAGGTTTCTCAAACGCACCTCATTTCTCCTCTCCTTGTGCTCGGGTTCGCCATTCCAGCCGCTCTACTAACAATCTCCCTACTTGGAGAATCAGCACCTTTAACCTCCTGTTTCGGACAGGTCGCAATTTGGCCTGAGGATGAACGGGAAGAGGGGAAACCAATGAGAGACTAGCTCTAGGTGTTGGGACAGGCACAGGTCACTCTATTTTCCCATCAGGAAGAAGAATGAACCACAGGCTCAGCCTGCCCCCCGGAACCAGTATACGGCCTGAAGCAATCCTGCGCTTTGGCGGCCAGCTCCCAAAAAAGCGAGTTGACAAATGGAGCTCAGGGGCACTGCAACTCACAAACCTGCAGAGTTATAAATGATAACTCTCGTCCACAAATATATTGAGGGAAGGCAACGAGGAGGATTTGAAAGCAAGGCAGAATTGCAGGAAACAGGTTTCAGGAGGCAGACTCGACTCGCCTTGAAAGCACATGAAAAGCGGCAAAGCGTTGACAATGATGCCCTTGGCCAAAAAGGGCGTATGCGTTTTTTCCTGAATATATTCAGGAAAAAACGCATACGCCCTTTTCGGCCAACCAGGCAAGCCGGAAAGGCAAATCAGCGCTACAAAGAAGTCTCGCTTGCCATCGGTCCAAAGGGCCATGCTGAAAAAAGTGTAAAAACCAGAAATGCAGGACAGGCCATGGAGACATGGGAGCCTTGCTACGCTGATGGGCGGGCTGTAAATTGCCAACAGCCACTCTGGAGAAGTGTACGGTGTGTCCTGAAACATGTAATAAGCACAGCTTAGAGAGCATAGGGCACTTCCACTCATGGGCGTATAAATCGGGAAACCTAAAAATCAACAAGACACAGGCACCCCAAAGTTTAGGGCTGCTCTGTTTCCAAGAACCTCCACTTCGGTACACCTTCAATATCCCAGGAAAGCGAAAAATGGATAAAGAAGTTGTGGTACTTAGGCACAATGGAATATCACTCAGCCATGAAATCAATGTCATAAGGCTAGTAGCAGCAGGATGAGTGGATTTAGGTACGATGACTCTCAGTGAAATAAGTCACAGAGAAAAAGACACTTATCCTAAGATATCACTTATAGAGGGAATGTCAAAATCGCTACACTTGAACGGAATTACAAAACAGAACAGAGTCACACATTTAGAAAACACACTATGGCTGCTTAACGGGAAAGGTGAGGTGGGGTGATGCATAAAACAAGGGTTTGAAATTAGCTCAGATACCGTTCCACAAGCCGAATATGTAATAGACAAGACCTACTCCCTGCTCAGTGAACTGGACTCAACAGCCCCTATTCACCGCCCAAGAATATATCTGACTAGTAAGAGTCTTAAAACCTAGGTATTGATCTCTCTCTGGAAGTGCATCAAGAGGGTGTAAAGCGGCATAAACACAGCAGTGAAAAGCAGCTAAACCCCATTATAAAAATAGATTACTTAAAAAAAAAACCCATAAAACAAAGACAGTGAAAGAGAGAGAAATTCTTACAAAATCCGTTCAGGGGCTCTGATGCAACCTGGATTGACCATATCTAGACCCACAGCTGGATGAGACATGAGGCTGGACACTCTTGGGGCTGAGAGGATTGGTGAGCTTGGGTGAGCAAACGCAGACCCTTTAAAGTCCTACTGCGTGGTACCCATGCCGTGGGTCCCAAATCTCCAGGTTCAAGGGCATCTTCCTACATCGAAAACATGCGTGGGAAACCCAGAAGATGGTACACCGTGTGATCGGGAAAGGTTTCTCAAACGCACCTCATTTCTCCTCTCCTTGTGCTCGGGTTCGCCATTCCAGCCGCTCTACTAACAATCTCCCTACTTGGAGAATCAGCACCTTTAACCTCCTGTTTCGGACAGGTCGCAATTTGGCCTGAGGATGAACGGGAAGAGGGGAAACCAATGAGAGACTAGCTCTAGGTGTTGGGACAGGCACAGGTCACTCTATTTTCCCATCAGGAAGAAGAATGAACCACAGGCTCAGCCTGCCCCCCGGAACCAGTATACGGCCTGAAGCAATCCTGCGCTTTGGCGGCCAGCTCCCAAAAAAGCGAGTTGACAAATGGAGCTCAGGGGCACTGCAACTCACAAACCTGCAGAGTTATAAATGATAACTCTCGTCCACAAATATATTGAGGGAAGGCAACGAGGAGGATTTGAAAGCAAGGCAGAATTGCAGGAAACAGGTTTCAGGAGGCAGACTCGACTCGCCTTGAAAGCACATGAAAAGCGGCAAAGCGTTGACAATGATGCCCTTGGCCAAAAAGGGCGTATGCGTTTTTTCCTGAATATATTCAGGAAAAAACGCATACGCCCTTTTCGGCCAACCAGGCAAGCCGGAAAGGCAAATCAGCGCTACAAAGAAGTCTCGCTTGCCATCGGTCCAAAGGGCCATGCTGAAAAAAGTGTAAAAACCAGAAATGCAGGACAGGCCATGGAGACATGGGAGCCTTGCTACGCTGATGGGCGGGCTGTAAATTGCCAACAGCCACTCTGGAGAAGTGTACGGTGTGTCCTGAAACATGTAATAAGCACAGCTTAGAGAGCATAGGGCACTTCCACTCATGGGCGTATAAATCGGGAAACCTAAAAATCAACAAGACACAGGCACCCCAAAGTTTAGGGCTGCTCTGTTTCCAAGAACCTCCACTTCGGTACACCTTCAATATCCCAGGAAAGCGAAAAATGGATAAAGAAGTTGTGGTACTTAGGCACAATGGAATATCACTCAGCCATGAAATCAATGTCATAAGGCTAGTAGCAGCAGGATGAGTGGATTTAGGTACGATGACTCTCAGTGAAATAAGTCACAGAGAAAAAGACACTTATCCTAAGATATCACTTATAGAGGGAATGTCAAAATCGCTACATTTGAACGGAATTACAAAACAGAACAGAGTCACACATTTAGAAAACACACTATGGCTGCTTAACGGGAAAGGTGAGGTGGGGTGATGCATAAAACAAGGGTTTGAAATTAGCTCAGATACCGTTCCACAAGCCGAATATGTAATAGACAAGACCTACTCCCTGCTCAGTGAACTGGACTCAACAGCCCCTATTCACCGCCCAAGAATATATCTGACTAGTAAGAGTCTTAAAACCTAGGTATTGATCTCTCTCTGGAAGTGCATCAAGAGGGTGTAAAGCGGCATAAACACAGCAGTGAAAAGCAGCTAAACCCCATTATAAAAATAGATTACTTAAAAAAAAACCCCATAAAACAAAGACAGTGAAAGAGAGAGAAATTCTTACAAAATCCGTTCAGGGGCTCTGATGCAACCTGGATTGACCATATCTAGACCCACAGCTGGATGAGACATGAGGCTGGACACTCTTGGGGCTGAGAGGATTGGTGAGCTTGGGTGAGCAAACGCAGACCCTTTAAAGTCCTACTGCGTGGTACCCATGCCGTGGGTCCCAAATCTCCAGGTTCAAGGGCATCTTCCTACATCGAAAACATGCGTGGGAAACCCAGAAGATGGTACACCGTGTGATCGGGAAAGGGTTCTCAAACGCACCTCATTTCTCCTCTCCTTGTGCTCGGGTTCGCCATTCCAGCCGCTCTACTAACAATCTCCCTACTTGGAGAATCAGCACCTTTAACCTCCTGTTTCGGACAGGTCGCAATTTGGCCTGAGGATGAACGGGAAGAGGGGGAACCAATGAGAGACTAGCTCTAGGTGTTGGGACAGGCACAGGTCACTCTATTTTCCCATCAGGAAGAAGAATGAACCACAGGCTCAGCCTGCCCCCCGGAACCAGTATACGGCCTGAAGCAATCCTGCGCTTTGGCGGCCAGCTCCCAAAAAAGCGAGTTGACAAATGGAGCTCAGGGGCACTGCAACTCACAAACCTGCAGAGTTATAAATGATAACTCTCGTCCACAAATATATTGAGGGAAGGCAACGAGGAGGATTTGAAAGCAAGGCAGAATTGCAGGAAACAGGTTTCAGGAGGCAGACTCGACTCGCCTTGAAAGCACATGAAAAGCGGCAAAGCGTTGACAATGATGCCCTTGGCCAAAAAGGGCGTATGCGTTTTTTCCTGAATATATTCAGGAAAAAACGCATACGCCCTTTTTGGCCAACCAGGCAAGCCGGAAAGGCAAATCAGCGCTACAAAGAAGTCTCGCTTGCCATCGGTCAAAAGGGCCATGCTGAAAAAAGTGTAAAAACCAGAAATGCAGGACAGGCCATGGAGACATGGGAGCCTTGCTACGCTGATGGGCGGGCTGTAAATTGCCAACAGCCACTCTGGAGAAGTGTACGGTGTGTCCTGAAACATGTAATAAGCACAGCTTAGAGAGCATAGGGCACTTCCACTCATGGGCGTATAAATCGGGAAACCTAAAAATCAACAAGACACAGGCACCCCAAAGTTTAGGGCTGCTCTGTTTCCAAGAACCTCCACTTCGCTACACCTTCAATATCCCAGGAAAGCGAAAAATGGATAAAGAAGTTGTGGTACTTAGGCACAATGGAATATCACTCAGCCATGAAATCAATGTCATAAGGCTAGTAGCAGCAGGATGAGTGGATTTAGGTACGATGACTCTCAGTGAAATAAGTCACAGAGAAAAAGACACTTATCCTAAGATATCACTTATAGAGGGAATGTCAAAATCGCTACACTTGAACGGAATTACAAAACAGAACAGAGTCACACATTTAGAAAACACACTATGGCTGCTTAACGGGAAAGGTGAGGTGGGGTGATGCATAAAACAAGGGTTTGAAATTAGCTCAGATACCGTTCCACAAGCCGAATATGTAATAGACAAGACCTACTCCCTGCTCAGTGAACTGGACTCAACAGCCCCTATTCACCGCCCAAGAATATATCTGACTAGTAAGAGTCTTAAAACCTAGGTATTGATCTCTCTCTGGAAGTGCATCAAGAGGGTGTAAAGCGGCATAAACACAGCAGTGAAAAGCAGCTAAACCCCATTATAAAAATAGATTACTTAAAAAAAAACCCCATAAAACAAAGACAGTGAAAGAGAGAGAAATTCTTACAAAATCCGTTCAGGGGCTCTGATGCAACCTGGATTGACCATATCTAGACCCACAGCTGGATGAGACATGAGGCTGGACACTCTTGGGGCTGAGAGGATTGGTGAGCTTGGGTGAGCAAACGCAGACCCTTTAAAGTCCTACTGCGTGGTACCCATGCCGTGGGTCCCAAATCTCCAGGTTCAAGGGCATCTTCCTACATCGAAAACATGCGTGGGAAACCCAGAAGATGGTACACCGTGTGATCGGGAAAGGGTTCTCAAACGCACCTCATTTCTCCTCTCCTTGTGCTCGGGTTCGCCATTCCAGCCGCTCTACTAACAATCTCCCTACTTGGAGAATCAGCACCTTTAACCTCCTGTTTCGGACAGGTCGCAATTTGGCCTGAGGATGAACGGGAAGAGGGGGAACCAATGAGAGACTAGCTCTAGGTGTTGGGACAGGCACAGGTCACTCTATTTTCCCATCAGGAAGAAGAATGAACCACAGGCTCAGCCTGCCCCCCGGAACCAGTATACGGCCTGAAGCAATCCTGCGCTTTGGCGGCCAGCTCCCAAAAAAGCGAGTTGACAAATGGAGCTCAGGGGCACTGCAACTCACAAACCTGCAGAGTTATAAATGATAACTCTCGTCCACAAATATATTGAGGGAAGGCAACGAGGAGGATTTGAAAGCAAGGCAGAATTGCAGGAAACAGGTTTCAGGAGGCAGACTCGACTCGCCTTGAAAGCACATGAAAAGCGGCAAAGCGTTGACAATGATGCCCTTGGCCAAAAAGGGCGTATGCGTTTTTTCCTGAATATATTCAGGAAAAAACGCATACGCCCTTTTTGGCCAACCAGGCAAGCCGGAAAGGCAAATCAGCGCTACAAAGAAGTCTCGCTTGCCATCGGTCAAAAGGGCCATGCTGAAAAAAGTGTAAAAACCAGAAATGCAGGACAGGCCATGGAGACATGGGAGCCTTGCTACGCTGATGGGCGGGCTGTAAATTGCCAACAGCCACTCTGGAGAAGTGTACGGTGTGTCCTGAAACATGTAATAAGCACAGCTTAGAGAGCATAGGGCACTTCCACTCATGGGCGTATAAATCGGGAAACCTAAAAATCAACAAGACACAGGCACCCCAAAGTTTAGGGCTGCTCTGTTTCCAAGAACCTCCACTTCGCTACACCTTCAATATCCCAGGAAAGCGAAAAATGGATAAAGAAGTTGTGGTACTTAGGCACAATGGAATATCACTCAGCCATGAAATCAATGTCATAAGGCTAGTAGCAGCAGGATGAGTGGATTTAGGTACGATGACTCTCAGTGAAATAAGTCACAGAGAAAAAGACACTTATCCTAAGATATCACTTATAGAGGGAATGTCAAAATCGCTACACTTGAACGGAATTACAAAACAGAACAGAGTCACACATTTAGAAAACACACTATGGCTGCTTAATGGGAAAGGTGAGGTGGGGTGATGCATAAAACAAGGGTTTGAAATTAGCTCAGATACCGTTCCACAAGCCGAATATGTAATAGACAAGACCTACTCCCTGCTCAGTGAACTGGACTCAACAGCCCCTATTCACCGCCCAAGAATATATCTGACTAGTAAGAGTCTTAAAACCTAGGTATTGATCTCTCTCTGGAAGTGCATCAAGAGGGTGTAAAGCGGCATAAACACAGCAGTGAAAAGCAGCTAAACCCCATTATAAAAATAGATTACTTAAAAAAAAACCCCATAAAACAAAGACAGTGAAAGAGAGAGAAATTCTTACAAAATCCGTTCAGGGGCTCTGATGCAACCTGGATTGACCATATCTAGACCCACAGCTGGATGAGACATGAGGCTGGACACTCTTGGGGCTGAGAGGATTGGTGAGCTTGGGTGAGCAAACGCAGACCCTTTAAAGTCCTACTGCGTGGTACCCATGCCGTGGGTCCCAAATCTCCAGGTTCAAGGGCATCTTCCTACATCGAAAACATGCGTGGGAAACCCAGAAGATGGTACACCGTGTGATCGGGAAAGGTTTCTCAAACGCACCTCATTTCTCCTCTCCTTGTGCTCGGGTTCGCCATTCCAGCCGCTCTACTAACAATCTCCCTACTTGGAGAATCAGCACCTTTAACCTCCTGTTTCGGACAGGTCGCAATTTGGCCTGAGGATGAACGGGAAGAGGGGGAACCAATGAGAGACTAGCTCTAGGTGTTGGGACAGGCACAGGTCACTCTATTTTCCCATCAGGAAGAAGAATGAACCACAGGCTCAGCCTGCCCCCCGGAACCAGTATACGGCCTGAAGCAATCCTGCGCTTTGGCGGCCAGCTCCCAAAAAAGCGAGTTGACAAATGGAGCTCAGGGGCACTGCAACTCACAAACCTGCAGAGTTATAAATGATAACTCTCGTCCACAAATATATTGAGGGAAGGCAACGAGGAGGATTTGAAAGCAAGGCAGAATTGCAGGAAACAGGTTTCAGGAGGCAGACTCGACTCGCCTTGAAAGCACATGAAAAGCGGCAAAGCGTTGACAATGATGCCCTTGGCCAAAAAGGGCGTATGCGTTTTTTCCTGAATATATTCAGGAAAAAACGCATACGCCCTTTTTGGCCAACCAGGCAAGCCGGAAAGGCAAATCAGCGCTACAAAGAAGTCTCGCTTGCCATCGGTCAAAAGGGCCATGCTGAAAAAAGTGTAAAAACCAGAAATGCAGGACAGGCCATGGAGACATGGGAGCCTTGCTACGCTGATGGGCGGGCTGTAAATTGCCAACAGCCACTCTGGAGAAGTGTACGGTGTGTCCTGAAACATGTAATAAGCACAGCTTAGAGAGCATAGGGCACTTCCACTCATGGGCGTATAAATCGGGAAACCTAAAAACCAACAAGACACAGGCACCCCAAAGTTTAGGGCTGCTCTGTTTCCAAGAACCTCCACTTCGGTACACCTTCAATATCCCAGGAAAGCGAAAAATGGATAAAGAAGTTGTGGTACTTAGGCACAATGGAATATCACTCAGCCATGAAATCAATGTCATAAGGCTAGTAGCAGCAGGATGAGTGGATTTAGGTACGATGACTCTCAGTGAAATAAGTCACAGAGAAAAAGACACTTATCCTAAGATATCACTTATAGAGGGAATGTCAAAATCGCTACATTTGAACGGAATTACAAAACAGAACAGAGTCACACATTTAGAAAACACACTATGGCTGCTTAACGGGAAAGGTGAGGTGGGGTGATGCATAAAACAAGGGTTTGAAATTAGCTCAGATACCGTTCCACAAGCCGAATATGTAATAGACAAGACCTACTCCCTGCTCAGTGAACTGGACTCAACAGCCCCTATTCACCGCCCAAGAATATATCTGACTAGTAAGAGTCTTAAAACCTAGGTATTGATCTCTCTCTGGAAGTGCATCAAGAGGGTGTAAAGCGGCATAAACACAGCAGTGAAAAGCAGCTAAACCCCATTATAAAAATAGATTACTTAAAAAAAACCCCATAAAACAAAGACAGTGAAAGAGAGAGAAATTCTTACAAAATCCGTTCAGGGGCTCTGATGCAACCTGGATTGACCATATCTAGACCCACAGCTGGATGAGACATGAGGCTGGACACTCTTGGGGCTGAGAGGATTGGTGAGCTTGGGTGAGCAAACGCAGACCCTTTAAAGTCCTACTGCGTGGTACCCATGCCGTGGGTCCCAAATCTCCAGGTTCAAGGGCATCTTCCTACATCGAAAACATGCGTGGGAAACCCAGAAGATGGTACACCGTGTGATCGGGAAAGGTTTCTCAAACGCACCTCATTTCTCCTCTCCTTGTGCTCGGGTTCGCCATTCCAGCCGCTCTACTAACAATCTCCCTACTTGGAGAATCAGCACCTTTAACCTCCTGTTTCGGACAGGTCGCAATTTGGCCTGAGGATGAACGGGAAGAGGGGGAACCAATGAGAGACTAGCTCTAGGTGTTGGGACAGGCACAGGTCACTCTATTTTCCCATCAGGAAGAAGAATGAACCACAGGCTCAGCCTGCCCCCCGGAACCAGTATACGGCCTGAAGCAATCCTGCGCTTTGGCGGCCAGCTCCCAAAAAAGCGAGTTGACAAATGGAGCTCAGGGGCACTGCAACTCACAAACCTGCAGAGTTATAAATGATAACTCTCGTCCACAAATATATTGAGGGAAGGCAACGAGGAGGATTTGAAAGCAAGGCAGAATTGCAGGAAACAGGTTTCAGGAGGCAGACTCGACTCGCCTTGAAAGCACATGAAAAGCGGCAAAGCGTTGACAATGATGCCCTTGGCCAAAAAGGGCGTATGCGTTTTTTCCTGAATATATTCAGGAAAAAACGCATACGCCCTTTTTGGCCAACCAGGCAAGCCGGAAAGGCAAATCAGCGCTACAAAGAAGTCTCGCTTGCCATCGGTCAAAAGGGCCATGCTGAAAAAAGTGTAAAAACCAGAAATGCAGGACAGGCCATGGAGACATGGGAGCCTTGCTACGCTGATGGGCGGGCTGTAAATTGCCAACAGCCACTCTGGAGAAGTGTACGGTGTGTCCTGAAACATGTAATAAGCACAGCTTAGAGAGCATAGGGCACTTCCACTCATGGGCGTATAAATCGGGAAACCTAAAAATCAACAAGACACAGGCACCCCAAAGTTTAGGGCTGCTCTGTTTCCAAGAACCTCCACTTCGGTACACCTTCAATATCCCAGGAAAGCGAAAAATGGATAAAGAAGTTGTGGTACTTAGGCACAATGGAATATCACTCAGCCATGAAATCAATGTCATAAGGCTAGTAGCAGCAGGATGAGTGGATTTAGGTACGATGACTCTCAGTGAAATAAGTCACAGAGAAAAAGACACTTATCCTAAGATATCACTTATAGAGGGAATGTCAAAATCGCTACACTTGAACGGAATTACAAAACAGAACAGAGTCACACATTTAGAAAACACACTATGGCTGCTTAATGGGAAAGGTGAGGTGGGGTGATGCATAAAACAAGGGTTTGAAATTAGCTCAGATACCGTTCCACAAGCCGAATATGTAATAGACAAGACCTACTCCCTGCTCAGTGAACTGGACTCAACAGCCCCTATTCACCGCCCAAGAATATATCTGACTAGTAAGAGTCTTAAAACCTAGGTATTGATCTCTCTCTGGAAGTGCATCAAGAGGGTGTAAAGCGGCATAAACACAGCAGTGAAAAGCAGCTAAACCCCATTATAAAAATAGATTACTTAAAAAAAAACCCCATAAAACAAAGACAGTGAAAGAGAGAGAAATTCTTACAAAATCCGTTCAGGGGCTCTGATGCAACCTGGATTGACCATATCTAGACCCACAGCTGGATGAGACATGAGGCTGGACACTCTTGGGGCTGAGAGGATTGGTGAGCTTGGGTGAGCAAACGCAGACCCTTTAAAGTCCTACTGCGTGGTACCCATGCCGTGGGTCCCAAATCTCCAGGTTCAAGGGCATCTTCCTACATCGAAAACATGCGTGGGAAACCCAGAAGATGGTACACCGTGTGATCGGGAAAGGTTTCTCAAACGCACCTCATTTCTCCTCTCCTTGTGCTCGGGTTCGCCATTCCAGCCGCTCTACTAACAATCTCCCTACTTGGAGAATCAGCACCTTTAACCTCCTGTTTCGGACAGGTCGCAATTTGGCCTGAGGATGAACGGGAAGAGGGGGAACCAATGAGAGACTAGCTCTAGGTGTTGGGACAGGCACAGGTCACTCTATTTTCCCATCAGGAAGAAGAATGAACCACAGGCTCAGCCTGCCCCCCGGAACCAGTATACGGCCTGAAGCAATCCTGCGCTTTGGCGGCCAGCTCCCAAAAAAGCGAGTTGACAAATGGAGCTCAGGGGCACTGCAACTCACAAACCTGCAGAGTTATAAATGATAACTCTCGTCCACAAATATATTGAGGGAAGGCAACGAGGAGGATTTGAAAGCAAGGCAGAATTGCAGGAAACAGGTTTCAGGAGGCAGACTCGACTCGCCTTGAAAGCACATGAAAAGCGGCAAAGCGTTGACAATGATGCCCTTGGCCAAAAAGGGCGTATGCGTTTTTTCCTGAATATATTCAGGAAAAAACGCATACGCCCTTTTTGGCCAACCAGGCAAGCCGGAAAGGCAAATCAGCGCTACAAAGAAGTCTCGCTTGCCATCGGTCAAAAGGGCCATGCTGAAAAAAGTGTAAAAACCAGAAATGCAGGACAGGCCATGGAGACATGGGAGCCTTGCTACGCTGATGGGCGGGCTGTAAATTGCCAACAGCCACTCTGGAGAAGTGTACGGTGTGTCCTGAAACATGTAATAAGCACAGCTTAGAGAGCATAGGGCACTTCCACTCATGGGCGTATAAATCGGGAAACCTAAAAATCAACAAGACACAGGCACCCCAAAGTTTAGGGCTGCTCTGTTTCCAAGAACCTCCACTTCGCTACACCTTCAATATCCCAGGAAAGCGAAAAATGGATAAAGAAGTTGTGGTACTTAGGCACAATGGAATATCACTCAGCCATGAAATCAATGTCATAAGGCTAGTAGCAGCAGGATGAGTGGATTTAGGTACGATGACTCTCAGTGAAATAAGTCACAGAGAAAAAGACACTTATCCTAAGATATCACTTATAGAGGGAATGTCAAAATCGCTACATTTGAACGGAATTACAAAACAGAACAGAGTCACACATTTAGAAAACACACTATGGCTGCTTAACGGGAAAGGTGAGGTGGGGTGATGCATAAAACAAGGGTTTGAAATTAGCTCAGATACCGTTCCACAAGCCGAATATGTAATAGACAAGACCTACTCCCTGCTCAGTGAACTGGACTCAACAGCCCCTATTCACCGCCCAAGAATATATCTGACTAGTAAGAGTCTTAAAACCTAGGTATTGATCTCTCTCTGGAAGTGCATCAAGAGGGTGTAAAGCGGCATAAACACAGCAGTGAAAAGCAGCTAAACCCCATTATAAAAATAGATTACTTAAAAAAAAAAAACCCCATAAAACAAAGACAGTGAAAGAGAGAGAAATTCTTCCAAAATCCGTTCAGGGGCTCTGATGCAACCTGGATTGACCATATCTAGACCCACAGCTGGATGAGACATGAGGCTGGACACTCTTGGGGCTGAGAGGATTGGTGAGCTTGGGTGAGCAAACGCAGACCCTTTAAAGTCCTACTGCGTGGTACCCATGCCGTGGGTCCCAAATCTCCAGGTTTAAGGGCATCTTCCTACATCGAAAACATGCGTGGGAAACCCAGAAGATGGTACACCGTGTGATCGGGAAAGGTTTCTCAAACGCACCTCATTTCTCCTCTCCTTGTGCTCGGGTTCGCCATTCCAGCCGCTCTACTAACAATCTCCCTACTTGGAGAATCAGCACCTTTAACCTCCTGTTTCGGACAGGTCGCAATTTGGCCTGAGGATGAACGGGAAGAGGGGGAACCAATGAGAGACTAGCTCTAGGTGTTGGGACAGGCACAGGTCACTCTATTTTCCCATCAGGAAGAAGAATGAACCACAGGCTCAGCCTGCCCCCCGGAACCAGTATACGGCCTGAAGCAATCCTGCGCTTTGGCGGCCAGCTCCCAAAAAAGCGAGTTGACAAATGGAGCTCAGGGGCACTGCAACTCACAAACCTGCAGAGTTATAAATGATAACTCTCGTCCACAAATATATTGAGGGAAGGCAACGAGGAGGATTTGAAAGCAAGGCAGAATTGCAGGAAACAGGTTTCAGGAGGCAGACTCGACTCGCCTTGAAAGCACATGAAAAGCGGCAAAGCGTTGACAATGATGCCCTTGGCCAAAAAGGGCGTATGCGTTTTTTCCTGAATATATTCAGGAAAAAACGCATACGCCCTTTTTGGCCAACCAGGCAAGCCGGAAAGGCAAATCAGCGCTACAAAGAAGTCTCGCTTGCCATCGGTCAAAAGGGCCATGCTGAAAAAAGTGTAAAAACCAGAAATGCAGGACAGGCCATGGAGACATGGGAGCCTTGCTACGCTGATGGGCGGGCTGTAAATTGCCAACAGCCACTCTGGAGAAGTGTACGGTGTGTCCTGAAACATGTAATAAGCACAGCTTAGAGAGCATAGGGCACTTCCACTCATGGGCGTATAAATCGGGAAACCTAAAAATCAACAAGACACAGGCACCCCAAAGTTTAGGGCTGCTCTGTTTCCAAGAACCTCCACTTCGGTACACCTTCAATATCCCAGGAAAGCGAAAAATGGATAAAGAAGTTGTGGTACTTAGGCACAATGGAATATCACTCAGCCATGAAATCAATGTCATAAGGCTAGTAGCAGCAGGATGAGTGGATTTAGGTACGATGACTCTCAGTGAAATAAGTCACAGAGAAAAAGACACTTATCCTAAGATATCACTTATAGAGGGAATGTCAAAATCGCTACATTTGAACGGAATTACAAAACAGAACAGAGTCACACATTTAGAAAACACACTATGGCTGCTTAACGGGAAAGGTGAGGTGGGGTGATGCATAAAACAAGGGTTTGAAATTAGCTCAGATACCGTTCCACAAGCCGAATATGTAATAGACAAGACCTACTCCCTGCTCAGTGAACTGGACTCAACAGCCCCTATTCACCGCCCAAGAATATATCTGACTAGTAAGAGTCTTAAAACCTAGGTATTGATCTCTCTCTGGAAGTGCATCAAGAGGGTGTAAAGCGGCATAAACACAGCAGTGAAAAGCAGCTAAACCCCATTATAAAAATAGATTACTTAAAAAAAAAAAACCCCATAAAACAAAGACAGTGAAAGAGAGAGAAATTCTTCCAAAATCCGTTCAGGGGCTCTGATGCAACCTGGATTGACCATATCTAGACCCACAGCTGGATGAGACATGAGGCTGGACACTCTTGGGGCTGAGAGGATTGGTGAGCTTGGGTGAGCAAACGCAGACCCTTTAAAGTCCTACTGCGTGGTACCCATGCCGTGGGTCCCAAATCTCCAGGTTTAAGGGCATCTTCCTACATCGAAAACATGCGTGGGAAACCCAGAAGATGGTACACCGTGTGATCGGGAAAGGTTTCTCAAACGCACCTCATTTCTCCTCTCCTTGTGCTCGGGTTCGCCATTCCAGCCGCTCTACTAACAATCTCCCTACTTGGAGAATCAGCACCTTTAACCTCCTGTTTCGGACAGGTCGCAATTTGGCCTGAGGATGAACGGGAAGAGGGGGAACCAATGAGAGACTAGCTCTAGGTGTTGGGACAGGCACAGGTCACTCTATTTTCCCATCAGGAAGAAGAATGAACCACAGGCTCAGCCTGCCCCCCGGAACCAGTATACGGCCTGAAGCAATCCTGCGCTTTGGCGGCCAGCTCCCAAAAAAGCGAGTTGACAAATGGAGCTCAGGGGCACTGCAACTCACAAACCTGCAGAGTTATAAATGATAACTCTCGTCCACAAATATATTGAGGGAAGGCAACGAGGAGGATTTGAAAGCAAGGCAGAATTGCAGGAAACAGGTTTCAGGAGGCAGAGTCGACTCGCCTTGAAAGCACATGAAAAGCGGCAAAGCGTTGACAATGATGCCCTTGGCCAAAAAGGGCGTATGCGTTTTTTCCTGAATATATTCAGGAAAAAACGCATACGCCCTTTTTGGCCAACCAGGCAAGCCGGAAAGGCAAATCAGCGCTACAAAGAAGTCTCGCTTGCCATCGGTCAAAAGGGCCATGCTGAAAAAAGTGTAAAAACCAGAAATGCAGGACAGGCCATGGAGACATGGGAGCCTTGCTACGCTGATGGGCGGGCTGTAAATTGCCAACAGCCACTCTGGAGAAGTGTACGGTGTGTCCTGAAACATGTAATAAGCACAGCTTAGAGAGCATAGGGCACTTCCACTCATGGGCGTATAAATCGGGAAACCTAAAAATCAACAAGACACAGGCACCCCAAAGTTTAGGGCTGCTCTGTTTCCAAGAACCTCCACTTCGGTACACCTTCAATATCCCAGGAAAGCGAAAAATGGATAAAGAAGTTGTGGTACTTAGGCACAATGGAACATCACTCAGCCATGAAATCAATGTCATAAGGCTAGTAGCAGCAGGATGAGTGGATTTAGGTACGATGACTCTCAGTGAAATAAGTCACAGAGAAAAAGACACTTATCCTAAGATATCACTTATAGAGGGAATGTCAAAATCGCTACACTTGAACTGAATTACAAAACAGAACAGAGTCACACATTTAGAAAACACACTATGGCTGCTTAACGGGAAAGGTGAGGTGGGGTGATGCATAAAACAAGGGTTTGAAATTAGCTCAGATACCGTTCCACAAGCCAAATATGTAATAGACAAGACCTACTCCCTGCTCAGTGAACTGGACTCAACAGCCCCTATTCACCGCCCAAGAATATATCTGACGAGTAAGAGTCTTAAAACCTAGGTATTGATCTCTCTCTGGAAGTGCATCAAGAGGGTGTAAAGCGGCATAAACACAGCAGTGAAAAGCAGCTAAACCCCATTATAAAAATAGATTACTTAAAAAAAACCCCATAAAACAAAGACAGTGAAAGAGAGAGAAATTCTTACAAAATCCGTTCAGGGGCTCTGATGCAACCTGGATTGACCATATCTAGACCCACAGCTGGATGAGACATGAGGCTGGACACTCTTGGGGCTGAGAGGATTGGTGAGCTTGGGTGAGCAAACGCAGACCCTTTAAAGTCCTACTGCGTGGTACCCATGCCGTGGGTCCCAAATCTCCAGGTTCAAGGGCATCTTCCTACATCGAAAACATGCGTGGGAAACCCAGAAGATGGTACACCGTGTGATCGGGAAAGGGTTCTCAAACGCACCTCATTTCTCCTCTCCTTGTGCTCGGGTTCGCCATTCCAGCCGCTCTACTAACAATCTCCCTACTTGGAGAATCAGCACCTTTAACCTCCTGTTTCGGACAGGTCGCAATTTGGCCTGAGGATGAACGGGAAGAGGGGGAACCAATGAGAGACTAGCTCTAGGTGTTGGGACAGGCACAGGTCACTCTATTTTCCCATCAGGAAGAAGAATGAACCACAGGCTCAGCCTGCCCCCCGGAACCAGTATACGGCCTGAAGCAATCCTGCGCTTTGGCGGCCAGCTCCCAAAAAAGCGAGTTGACAAATGGAGCTCAGGGGCACTGCAACTCACAAACCTGCAGAGTTATAAATGATAACTCTCGTCCACAAATATATTGAGGGAAGGCAACGAGGAGGATTTGAAAGCAAGGCAGAATTGCAGGAAACAGGTTTCAGGAGGCAGACTCGACTCGCCTTGAAAGCACATGAAAAGCGGCAAAGCGTTGACAATGATGCCCTTGGCCAAAAAGGGCGTATGCGTTTTTTCCTGAATATATTCAGGAAAAAACGCATACGCCCTTTTTGGCCAACCAGGCAAGCCGGAAAGGCAAATCAGCGCTACAAAGAAGTCTCGCTTGCCATCGGTCAAAAGGGCCATGCTGAAAAAAGTGTAAAAACCAGAAATGCAGGACAGGCCATGGAGACATGGGAGCCTTGCTACGCTGATGGGCGGGCTGTAAATTGCCAACAGCCACTCTGGAGAAGTGTACGGTGTGTCCTGAAACATGTAATAAGCACAGCTTAGAGAGCATAGGGCACTTCCACTCATGGGCGTATAAATCGGGAAACCTAAAAATCAACAAGACACAGGCACCCCAAAGTTTAGGGCTGCTCTGTTTCCAAGAACCTCCACTTCGGTACACCTTCAATATCCCAGGAAAGCGAAAAATGGATAAAGAAGTTGTGGTACTTAGGCACAATGGAATATCACTCAGCCATGAAATCAATGTCATAAGGCTAGTAGCAGCAGGATGAGTGGATTTAGGTACGATGACTCTCAGTGAAATAAGTCACAGAGAAAAAGACACTTATCCTAAGATATCACTTATAGAGGGAATGTCAAAATCGCTACACTTGAACGGAATTACAAAACAGAACAGAGTCACACATTTAGAAAACACACTATGGCTGCTTAATGGGAAAGGTGAGGTGGGGTGATGCATAAAACAAGGGTTTGAAATTAGCTCAGATACCGTTCCACAAGCCGAATATGTAATAGACAAGACCTACTCCCTGCTCAGTGAACTGGACTCAACAGCCCCTATTCACCGCCCAAGAATATATCTGACTAGTAAGAGTCTTAAAACCTAGGTATTGATCTCTCTCTGGAAGTGCATCAAGAGGGTGTAAAGCGGCATAAACACAGCAGTGAAAAGCAGCTAAACCCCATTATAAAAATAGATTACTTAAAAAAAAACCCCATAAAACAAAGACAGTGAAAGAGAGAGAAATTCTTACAAAATCCGTTCAGGGGCTCTGATGCAACCTGGATTGACCATATCTAGACCCACAGCTGGATGAGACATGAGGCTGGACACTCTTGGGGCTGAGAGGATTGGTGAGCTTGGGTGAGCAAACGCAGACCCTTTAAAGTCCTACTGCGTGGTACCCATGCCGTGGGTCCCAAATCTCCAGGTTCAAGGGCATCTTCCTACATCGAAAACATGCGTGGGAAACCCAGAAGATGGTACACCGTGTGATCGGGAAAGGTTTCTCAAACGCACCTCATTTCTCCTCTCCTTGTGCTCGGGTTCGCCATTCCAGCCGCTCTACTAACAATCTCCCTACTTGGAGAATCAGCACCTTTAACCTCCTGTTTCGGACAGGTCGCAATTTGGCCTGAGGATGAACGGGAAGAGGGGGAACCAATGAGAGACTAGCTCTAGGTGTTGGGACAGGCACAGGTCACTCTATTTTCCCATCAGGAAGAAGAATGAACCACAGGCTCAGCCTGCCCCCCGGAACCAGTATACGGCCTGAAGCAATCCTGCGCTTTGGCGGCCAGCTCCCAAAAAAGCGAGTTGACAAATGGAGCTCAGGGGCACTGCAACTCACAAACCTGCAGAGTTATAAATGATAACTCTCGTCCACAAATATATTGAGGGAAGGCAACGAGGAGGATTTGAAAGCAAGGCAGAATTGCAGGAAACAGGTTTCAGGAGGCAGACTCGACTCGCCTTGAAAGCACATGAAAAGCGGCAAAGCGTTGACAATGATGCCCTTGGCCAAAAAGGGCGTATGCGTTTTTTCCTGAATATATTCAGGAAAAAACGCATACGCCCTTTTTGGCCAACCAGGCAAGCCGGAAAGGCAAATCAGCGCTACAAAGAAGTCTCGCTTGCCATCGGTCAAAAGGGCCATGCTGAAAAAAGTGTAAAAACCAGAAATGCAGGACAGGCCATGGAGACATGGGAGCCTTGCTACGCTGATGGGCGGGCTGTAAATTGCCAACAGCCACTCTGGAGAAGTGTACGGTGTGTCCTGAAACATGTAATAAGCACAGCTTAGAGAGCATAGGGCACTTCCACTCATGGGCGTATAAATCGGGAAACCTAAAAATCAACAAGACACAGGCACCCCAAAGTTTAGGGCTGCTCTGTTTCCAAGAACCTCCACTTCGCTACACCTTCAATATCCCAGGAAAGCGAAAAATGGATAAAGAAGTTGTGGTACTTAGGCACAATGGAATATCACTCAGCCATGAAATCAATGTCATAAGGCTAGTAGCAGCAGGATGAGTGGATTTAGGTACGATGACTCTCAGTGAAATAAGTCACAGAGAAAAAGACACTTATCCTAAGATATCACTTATAGAGGGAATGTCAAAATCGCTACATTTGAACGGAATTACAAAACAGAACAGAGTCACACATTTAGAAAACACACTATGGCTGCTTAACGGGAAAGGTGAGGTGGGGTGATGCATAAAACAAGGGTTTGAAATTAGCTCAGATACCGTTCCACAAGCCGAATATGTAATAGACAAGACCTACTCCCTGCTCAGTGAACTGGACTCAACAGCCCCTATTCACCGCCCAAGAATATATCTGACTAGTAAGAGTCTTAAAACCTAGGTATTGATCTCTCTCTGGAAGTGCATCAAGAGGGTGTAAAGCGGCATAAACACAGCAGTGAAAAGCAGCTAAACCCCATTATAAAAATAGATTACTTAAAAAAAAAAAACCCCATAAAACAAAGACAGTGAAAGAGAGAGAAATTCTTCCAAAATCCGTTCAGGGGCTCTGATGCAACCTGGATTGACCATATCTAGACCCACAGCTGGATGAGACATGAGGCTGGACACTCTTGGGGCTGAGAGGATTGGTGAGCTTGGGTGAGCAAACGCAGACCCTTTAAAGTCCTACTGCGTGGTACCCATGCCGTGGGTCCCAAATCTCCAGGTTTAAGGGCATCTTCCTACATCGAAAACATGCGTGGGAAACCCAGAAGATGGTACACCGTGTGATCGGGAAAGGTTTCTCAAACGCACCTCATTTCTCCTCTCCTTGTGCTCGGGTTCGCCATTCCAGCCGCTCTACTAACAATCTCCCTACTTGGAGAATCAGCACCTTTAACCTCCTGTTTCGGACAGGTCGCAATTTGGCCTGAGGATGAACGGGAAGAGGGGAAACCAATGAGAGACTAGCTCTAGGTGTTGGGACAGGCACAGGTCACTCTATTTTCCCATCAGGAAGAAGAATGAACCACAGGCTCAGCCTGCCCCCCGGAACCAGTATACGGCCTGAAGCAATCCTGCGCTTTGGCGGCCAGCTCCCAAAAAAGCGAGTTGACAAATGGAGCTCAGGGGCACTGCAACTCACAAACCTGCAGAGTTATAAATGATAACTCTCGTCCACAAATATATTGAGGGAAGGCAACGAGGAGGATTTGAAAGCAAGGCAGAATTGCAGGAAACAGGTTTCAGGAGGCAGACTCGACTCGCCTTGAAAGCACATGAAAAGCGGCAAAGCGTTGACAATGATGCCCTTGGCCAAAAAGGGCGTATGCGTTTTTTCCTGAATATATTCAGGAAAAAACGCATACGCCCTTTTCGGCCAACCAGGCAAGCCGGAAAGGCAAATCAGCGCTACAAAGAAGTCTCGCTTGCCATCGGTCCAAAGGGCCATGCTGAAAAAAGTGTAAAAACCAGAAATGCAGGACAGGCCATGGAGACATGGGAGCCTTGCTACGCTGATGGGCGGGCTGTAAATTGCCAACAGCCACTCTGGAGAAGTGTACGGTGTGTCCTGAAACATGTAATAAGCACAGCTTAGAGAGCATAGGGCACTTCCACTCATGGGCGTATAAATCGGGAAACCTAAAAATCAACAAGACACAGGCACCCCAAAGTTTAGGGCTGCTCTGTTTCCAAGAACCTCCACTTCGGTACACCTTCAATATCCCAGGAAAGCGAAAAATGGATAAAGAAGTTGTGGTACTTAGGCACAATGGAATATCACTCAGCCATGAAATCAATGTCATAAGGCTAGTAGCAGCAGGATGAGTGGATTTAGGTACGATGACTCTCAGTGAAATAAGTCACAGAGAAAAAGACACTTATCCTAAGATATCACTTATAGAGGGAATGTCAAAATCGCTACACTTGAACGGAATTACAAAACAGAACAGAGTCACACATTTAGAAAACACACTATGGCTGCTTAACGGGAAAGGTGAGGTGGGGTGATGCATAAAACAAGGGTTTGAAATTAGCTCAGATACCGTTCCACAAGCCGAATATGTAATAGACAAGACCTACTCCCTGCTCAGTGAACTGGACTCAACAGCCCCTATTCACCGCCCAAGAATATATCTGACTAGTAAGAGTCTTAAAACCTAGGTATTGATCTCTCTCTGGAAGTGCATCAAGAGGGTGTAAAGCGGCATAAACACAGCAGTGAAAAGCAGCTAAACCCCATTATAAAAATAGATTACTTAAAAAAAAAACCCATAAAACAAAGACAGTGAAAGAGAGAGAAATTCTTACAAAATCCGTTCAGGGGCTCTGATGCAACCTGGATTGACCATATCTAGACCCACAGCTGGATGAGACATGAGGCTGGACACTCTTGGGGCTGAGAGGATTGGTGAGCTTGGGTGAGCAAACGCAGACCCTTTAAAGTCCTACTGCGTGGTACCCATGCCGTGGGTCCCAAATCTCCAGGTTCAAGGGCATCTTCCTACATCGAAAACATGCGTGGGAAACCCAGAAGATGGTACACCGTGTGATCGGGAAAGGTTTCTCAAACGCACCTCATTTCTCCTCTCCTTGTGCTCGGGTTCGCCATTCCAGCCGCTCTACTAACAATCTCCCTACTTGGAGAATCAGCACCTTTAACCTCCTGTTTCGGACAGGTCGCAATTTGGCCTGAGGATGAACGGGAAGAGGGGAAACCAATGAGAGACTAGCTCTAGGTGTTGGGACAGGCACAGGTCACTCTATTTTCCCATCAGGAAGAAGAATGAACCACAGGCTCAGCCTGCCCCCCGGAACCAGTATACGGCCTGAAGCAATCCTGCGCTTTGGCGGCCAGCTCCCAAAAAAGCGAGTTGACAAATGGAGCTCAGGGGCACTGCAACTCACAAACCTGCAGAGTTATAAATGATAACTCTCGTCCACAAATATATTGAGGGAAGGCAACGAGGAGGATTTGAAAGCAAGGCAGAATTGCAGGAAACAGGTTTCAGGAGGCAGACTCGACTCGCCTTGAAAGCACATGAAAAGCGGCAAAGCGTTGACAATGATGCCCTTGGCCAAAAAGGGCGTATGCGTTTTTTCCTGAATATATTCAGGAAAAAACGCATACGCCCTTTTCGGCCAACCAGGCAAGCCGGAAAGGCAAATCAGCGCTACAAAGAAGTCTCGCTTGCCATCGGTCCAAAGGGCCATGCTGAAAAAAGTGTAAAAACCAGAAATGCAGGACAGGCCATGGAGACATGGGAGCCTTGCTACGCTGATGGGCGGGCTGTAAATTGCCAACAGCCACTCTGGAGAAGTGTACGGTGTGTCCTGAAACATGTAATAAGCACAGCTTAGAGAGCATAGGGCACTTCCACTCATGGGCGTATAAATCGGGAAACCTAAAAATCAACAAGACACAGGCACCCCAAAGTTTAGGGCTGCTCTGTTTCCAAGAACCTCCACTTCGCTACACCTTCAATATCCCAGGAAAGCGAAAAATGGATAAAGAAGTTGTGGTACTTAGGCACAATGGAATATCACTCAGCCATGAAATCAATGTCATAAGGCTAGTAGCAGCAGGATGAGTGGATTTAGGTACGATGACTCTCAGTGAAATAAGTCACAGAGAAAAAGACACTTATCCTAAGATATCACTTATAGAGGGAATGTCAAAATCGCTACATTTGAACGGAATTACAAAACAGAACAGAGTCACACATTTAGAAAACACACTATGGCTGCTTAACGGGAAAGGTGAGGTGGGGTGATGCATAAAACAAGGGTTTGAAATTAGCTCAGATACCGTTCCACAAGCCGAATATGTAATAGACAAGACCTACTCCCTGCTCAGTGAACTGGACTCAACAGCCCCTATTCACCGCCCAAGAATATATCTGACTAGTAAGAGTCTTAAAACCTAGGTATTGATCTCTCTCTGGAAGTGCATCAAGAGGGTGTAAAGCGGCATAAACACAGCAGTGAAAAGCAGCTAAACCCCATTATAAAAATAGATTACTTAAAAAAAAACCCCATAAAACAAAGACAGTGAAAGAGAGAGAAATTCTTACAAAATCCGTTCAGGGGCTCTGATGCAACCTGGATTGACCATATCTAGACCCACAGCTGGATGAGACATGAGGCTGGACACTCTTGGGGCTGAGAGGATTGGTGAGCTTGGGTGAGCAAACGCAGACCCTTTAAAGTCCTACTGCGTGGTACCCATGCCGTGGGTCCCAAATCTCCAGGTTCAAGGGCATCTTCCTACATCGAAAACATGCGTGGGAAACCCAGAAGATGGTACACCGTGTGATCGGGAAAGGTTTCTCAAACGCACCTCATTTCTCCTCTCCTTGTGCTCGGGTTCGCCATTCCAGCCGCTCTACTAACAATCTCCCTACTTGGAGAATCAGCACCTTTAACCTCCTGTTTCGGACAGGTCGCAATTTGGCCTGAGGATGAACGGGAAGAGGGGGAACCAATGAGAGACTAGCTCTAGGTGTTGGGACAGGCACAGGTCACTCTATTTTCCCATCAGGAAGAAGAATGAACCACAGGCTCAGCCTGCCCCCCGGAACCAGTATACGGCCTGAAGCAATCCTGCGCTTTGGCGGCCAGCTCCCAAAAAAGCGAGTTGACAAATGGAGCTCAGGGGCACTGCAACTCACAAACCTGCAGAGTTATAAATGATAACTCTCGTCCACAAATATATTGAGGGAAGGCAACGAGGAGGATTTGAAAGCAAGGCAGAATTGCAGGAAACAGGTTTCAGGAGGCAGACTCGACTCGCCTTGAAAGCACATGAAAAGCGGCAAAGCGTTGACAATGATGCCCTTGGCCAAAAAGGGCGTATGCGTTTTTTCCTGAATATATTCAGGAAAAAACGCATACGCCCTTTTTGGCCAACCAGGCAAGCCGGAAAGGCAAATCAGCGCTACAAAGAAGTCTCGCTTGCCATCGGTCAAAAGGGCCATGCTGAAAAAAGTGTAAAAACCAGAAATGCAGGACAGGCCATGGAGACATGGGAGCCTTGCTACGCTGATGGGCGGGCTGTAAATTGCCAACAGCCACTCTGGAGAAGTGTACGGTGTGTCCTGAAACATGTAATAAGCACAGCTTAGAGAGCATAGGGCACTTCCACTCATGGGCGTATAAATCGGGAAACCTAAAAATCAACAAGACACAGGCACCCCAAAGTTTAGGGCTGCTCTGTTTCCAAGAACCTCCACTTCGCTACACCTTCAATATCCCAGGAAAGCGAAAAATGGATAAAGAAGTTGTGGTACTTAGGCACAATGGAATATCACTCAGCCATGAAATCAATGTCATAAGGCTAGTAGCAGCAGGATGAGTGGATTTAGGTACGATGACTCTCAGTGAAATAAGTCACAGAGAAAAAGACACTTATCCTAAGATATCACTTATAGAGGGAATGTCAAAATCGCTACACTTGAACGGAATTACAAAACAGAACAGAGTCACACATTTAGAAAACACACTATGGCTGCTTAACGGGAAAGGTGAGGTGGGGTGATGCATAAAACAAGGGTTTGAAATTAGCTCAGATACCGTTCCACAAGCCGAATATGTAATAGACAAGACCTACTCCCTGCTCAGTGAACTGGACTCAACAGCCCCTATTCACCGCCCAAGAATATATCTGACTAGTAAGAGTCTTAAAACCTAGGTATTGATCTCTCTCTGGAAGTGCATCAAGAGGGTGTAAAGCGGCATAAACACAGCAGTGAAAAGCAGCTAAACCCCATTATAAAAATAGATTACTTAAAAAAAAACCCCATAAAACAAAGACAGTGAAAGAGAGAGAAATTCTTACAAAATCCGTTCAGGGGCTCTGATGCAACCTGGATTGACCATATCTAGACCCACAGCTGGATGAGACATGAGGCTGGACACTCTTGGGGCTGAGAGGATTGGTGAGCTTGGGTGAGCAAACGCAGACCCTTTAAAGTCCTACTGCGTGGTACCCATGCCGTGGGTCCCAAATCTCCAGGTTCAAGGGCATCTTCCTACATCGAAAACATGCGTGGGAAACCCAGAAGATGGTACACCGTGTGATCGGGAAAGGGTTCTCAAACGCACCTCATTTCTCCTCTCCTTGTGCTCGGGTTCGCCATTCCAGCCGCTCTACTAACAATCTCCCTACTTGGAGAATCAGCACCTTTAACCTCCTGTTTCGGACAGGTCGCAATTTGGCCTGAGGATGAACGGGAAGAGGGGGAACCAATGAGAGACTAGCTCTAGGTGTTGGGACAGGCACAGGTCACTCTATTTTCCCATCAGGAAGAAGAATGAACCACAGGCTCAGCCTGCCCCCCGGAACCAGTATACGGCCTGAAGCAATCCTGCGCTTTGGCGGCCAGCTCCCAAAAAAGCGAGTTGACAAATGGAGCTCAGGGGCACTGCAACTCACAAACCTGCAGAGTTATAAATGATAACTCTCGTCCACAAATATATTGAGGGAAGGCAACGAGGAGGATTTGAAAGCAAGGCAGAATTGCAGGAAACAGGTTTCAGGAGGCAGACTCGACTCGCCTTGAAAGCACATGAAAAGCGGCAAAGCGTTGACAATGATGCCCTTGGCCAAAAAGGGCGTATGCGTTTTTTCCTGAATATATTCAGGAAAAAACGCATACGCCCTTTTTGGCCAACCAGGCAAGCCGGAAAGGCAAATCAGCGCTACAAAGAAGTCTCGCTTGCCATCGGTCAAAAGGGCCATGCTGAAAAAAGTGTAAAAACCAGAAATGCAGGACAGGCCATGGAGACATGGGAGCCTTGCTACGCTGATGGGCGGGCTGTAAATTGCCAACAGCCACTCTGGAGAAGTGTACGGTGTGTCCTGAAACATGTAATAAGCACAGCTTAGAGAGCATAGGGCACTTCCACTCATGGGCGTATAAATCGGGAAACCTAAAAATCAACAAGACACAGGCACCCCAAAGTTTAGGGCTGCTCTGTTTCCAAGAACCTCCACTTCGCTACACCTTCAATATCCCAGGAAAGCGAAAAATGGATAAAGAAGTTGTGGTACTTAGGCACAATGGAATATCACTCAGCCATGAAATCAATGTCATAAGGCTAGTAGCAGCAGGATGAGTGGATTTAGGTACGATGACTCTCAGTGAAATAAGTCACAGAGAAAAAGACACTTATCCTAAGATATCACTTATAGAGGGAATGTCAAAATCGCTACACTTGAACGGAATTACAAAACAGAACAGAGTCACACATTTAGAAAACACACTATGGCTGCTTAATGGGAAAGGTGAGGTGGGGTGATGCATAAAACAAGGGTTTGAAATTAGCTCAGATACCGTTCCACAAGCCGAATATGTAATAGACAAGACCTACTCCCTGCTCAGTGAACTGGACTCAACAGCCCCTATTCACCGCCCAAGAATATATCTGACTAGTAAGAGTCTTAAAACCTAGGTATTGATCTCTCTCTGGAAGTGCATCAAGAGGGTGTAAAGCGGCATAAACACAGCAGTGAAAAGCAGCTAAACCCCATTATAAAAATAGATTACTTAAAAAAAAACCCCATAAAACAAAGACAGTGAAAGAGAGAGAAATTCTTACAAAATCCGTTCAGGGGCTCTGATGCAACCTGGATTGACCATATCTAGACCCACAGCTGGATGAGACATGAGGCTGGACACTCTTGGGGCTGAGAGGATTGGTGAGCTTGGGTGAGCAAACGCAGACCCTTTAAAGTCCTACTGCGTGGTACCCATGCCGTGGGTCCCAAATCTCCAGGTTCAAGGGCATCTTCCTACATCGAAAACATGCGTGGGAAACCCAGAAGATGGTACACCGTGTGATCGGGAAAGGTTTCTCAAACGCACCTCATTTCTCCTCTCCTTGTGCTCGGGTTCGCCATTCCAGCCGCTCTACTAACAATCTCCCTACTTGGAGAATCAGCACCTTTAACCTCCTGTTTCGGACAGGTCGCAATTTGGCCTGAGGATGAACGGGAAGAGGGGGAACCAATGAGAGACTAGCTCTAGGTGTTGGGACAGGCACAGGTCACTCTATTTTCCCATCAGGAAGAAGAATGAACCACAGGCTCAGCCTGCCCCCCGGAACCAGTATACGGCCTGAAGCAATCCTGCGCTTTGGCGGCCAGCTCCCAAAAAAGCGAGTTGACAAATGGAGCTCAGGGGCACTGCAACTCACAAACCTGCAGAGTTATAAATGATAACTCTCGTCCACAAATATATTGAGGGAAGGCAACGAGGAGGATTTGAAAGCAAGGCAGAATTGCAGGAAACAGGTTTCAGGAGGCAGACTCGACTCGCCTTGAAAGCACATGAAAAGCGGCAAAGCGTTGACAATGATGCCCTTGGCCAAAAAGGGCGTATGCGTTTTTTCCTGAATATATTCAGGAAAAAACGCATACGCCCTTTTTGGCCAACCAGGCAAGCCGGAAAGGCAAATCAGCGCTACAAAGAAGTCTCGCTTGCCATCGGTCAAAAGGGCCATGCTGAAAAAAGTGTAAAAACCAGAAATGCAGGACAGGCCATGGAGACATGGGAGCCTTGCTACGCTGATGGGCGGGCTGTAAATTGCCAACAGCCACTCTGGAGAAGTGTACGGTGTGTCCTGAAACATGTAATAAGCACAGCTTAGAGAGCATAGGGCACTTCCACTCATGGGCGTATAAATCGGGAAACCTAAAAATCAACAAGACACAGGCACCCCAAAGTTTAGGGCTGCTCTGTTTCCAAGAACCTCCACTTCGGTACACCTTCAATATCCCAGGAAAGCGAAAAATGGATAAAGAAGTTGTGGTACTTAGGCACAATGGAATATCACTCAGCCATGAAATCAATGTCATAAGGCTAGTAGCAGCAGGATGAGTGGATTTAGGTACGATGACTCTCAGTGAAATAAGTCACAGAGAAAAAGACACTTATCCTAAGATATCACTTATAGAGGGAATGTCAAAATCGCTACATTTGAACGGAATTACAAAACAGAACAGAGTCACACATTTAGAAAACACACTATGGCTGCTTAACGGGAAAGGTGAGGTGGGGTGATGCATAAAACAAGGGTTTGAAATTAGCTCAGATACCGTTCCACAAGCCGAATATGTAATAGACAAGACCTACTCCCTGCTCAGTGAACTGGACTCAACAGCCCCTATTCACCGCCCAAGAATATATCTGACTAGTAAGAGTCTTAAAACCTAGGTATTGATCTCTCTCTGGAAGTGCATCAAGAGGGTGTAAAGCGGCATAAACACAGCAGTGAAAAGCAGCTAAACCCCATTATAAAAATAGATTACTTAAAAAAAACCCCATAAAACAAAGACAGTGAAAGAGAGAGAAATTCTTACAAAATCCGTTCAGGGGCTCTGATGCAACCTGGATTGACCATATCTAGACCCACAGCTGGATGAGACATGAGGCTGGACACTCTTGGGGCTGAGAGGATTGGTGAGCTTGGGTGAGCAAACGCAGACCCTTTAAAGTCCTACTGCGTGGTACCCATGCCGTGGGTCCCAAATCTCCAGGTTCAAGGGCATCTTCCTACATCGAAAACATGCGTGGGAAACCCAGAAGATGGTACACCGTGTGATCGGGAAAGGTTTCTCAAACGCACCTCATTTCTCCTCTCCTTGTGCTCGGGTTCGCCATTCCAGCCGCTCTACTAACAATCTCCCTACTTGGAGAATCAGCACCTTTAACCTCCTGTTTCGGACAGGTCGCAATTTGGCCTGAGGATGAACGGGAAGAGGGGGAACCAATGAGAGACTAGCTCTAGGTGTTGGGACAGGCACAGGTCACTCTATTTTCCCATCAGGAAGAAGAATGAACCACAGGCTCAGCCTGCCCCCCGGAACCAGTATACGGCCTGAAGCAATCCTGCGCTTTGGCGGCCAGCTCCCAAAAAAGCGAGTTGACAAATGGAGCTCAGGGGCACTGCAACTCACAAACCTGCAGAGTTATAAATGATAACTCTCGTCCACAAATATATTGAGGGAAGGCAACGAGGAGGATTTGAAAGCAAGGCAGAATTGCAGGAAACAGGTTTCAGGAGGCAGACTCGACTCGCCTTGAAAGCACATGAAAAGCGGCAAAGCGTTGACAATGATGCCCTTGGCCAAAAAGGGCGTATGCGTTTTTTCCTGAATATATTCAGGAAAAAACGCATACGCCCTTTTTGGCCAACCAGGCAAGCCGGAAAGGCAAATCAGCGCTACAAAGAAGTCTCGCTTGCCATCGGTCAAAAGGGCCATGCTGAAAAAAGTGTAAAAACCAGAAATGCAGGACAGGCCATGGAGACATGGGAGCCTTGCTACGCTGATGGGCGGGCTGTAAATTGCCAACAGCCACTCTGGAGAAGTGTACGGTGTGTCCTGAAACATGTAATAAGCACAGCTTAGAGAGCATAGGGCACTTCCACTCATGGGCGTATAAATCGGGAAACCTAAAAATCAACAAGACACAGGCACCCCAAAGTTTAGGGCTGCTCTGTTTCCAAGAACCTCCACTTCGGTACACCTTCAATATCCCAGGAAAGCGAAAAATGGATAAAGAAGTTGTGGTACTTAGGCACAATGGAATATCACTCAGCCATGAAATCAATGTCATAAGGCTAGTAGCAGCAGGATGAGTGGATTTAGGTACGATGACTCTCAGTGAAATAAGTCACAGAGAAAAAGACACTTATCCTAAGATATCACTTATAGAGGGAATGTCAAAATCGCTACACTTGAACGGAATTACAAAACAGAACAGAGTCACACATTTAGAAAACACACTATGGCTGCTTAATGGGAAAGGTGAGGTGGGGTGATGCATAAAACAAGGGTTTGAAATTAGCTCAGATACCGTTCCACAAGCCGAATATGTAATAGACAAGACCTACTCCCTGCTCAGTGAACTGGACTCAACAGCCCCTATTCACCGCCCAAGAATATATCTGACTAGTAAGAGTCTTAAAACCTAGGTATTGATCTCTCTCTGGAAGTGCATCAAGAGGGTGTAAAGCGGCATAAACACAGCAGTGAAAAGCAGCTAAACCCCATTATAAAAATAGATTACTTAAAAAAAAACCCCATAAAACAAAGACAGTGAAAGAGAGAGAAATTCTTACAAAATCCGTTCAGGGGCTCTGATGCAACCTGGATTGACCATATCTAGACCCACAGCTGGATGAGACATGAGGCTGGACACTCTTGGGGCTGAGAGGATTGGTGAGCTTGGGTGAGCAAACGCAGACCCTTTAAAGTCCTACTGCGTGGTACCCATGCCGTGGGTCCCAAATCTCCAGGTTCAAGGGCATCTTCCTACATCGAAAACATGCGTGGGAAACCCAGAAGATGGTACACCGTGTGATCGGGAAAGGTTTCTCAAACGCACCTCATTTCTCCTCTCCTTGTGCTCGGGTTCGCCATTCCAGCCGCTCTACTAACAATCTCCCTACTTGGAGAATCAGCACCTTTAACCTCCTGTTTCGGACAGGTCGCAATTTGGCCTGAGGATGAACGGGAAGAGGGGGAACCAATGAGAGACTAGCTCTAGGTGTTGGGACAGGCACAGGTCACTCTATTTTCCCATCAGGAAGAAGAATGAACCACAGGCTCAGCCTGCCCCCCGGAACCAGTATACGGCCTGAAGCAATCCTGCGCTTTGGCGGCCAGCTCCCAAAAAAGCGAGTTGACAAATGGAGCTCAGGGGCACTGCAACTCACAAACCTGCAGAGTTATAAATGATAACTCTCGTCCACAAATATATTGAGGGAAGGCAACGAGGAGGATTTGAAAGCAAGGCAGAATTGCAGGAAACAGGTTTCAGGAGGCAGACTCGACTCGCCTTGAAAGCACATGAAAAGCGGCAAAGCGTTGACAATGATGCCCTTGGCCAAAAAGGGCGTATGCGTTTTTTCCTGAATATATTCAGGAAAAAACGCATACGCCCTTTTTGGCCAACCAGGCAAGCCGGAAAGGCAAATCAGCGCTACAAAGAAGTCTCGCTTGCCATCGGTCAAAAGGGCCATGCTGAAAAAAGTGTAAAAACCAGAAATGCAGGACAGGCCATGGAGACATGGGAGCCTTGCTACGCTGATGGGCGGGCTGTAAATTGCCAACAGCCACTCTGGAGAAGTGTACGGTGTGTCCTGAAACATGTAATAAGCACAGCTTAGAGAGCATAGGGCACTTCCACTCATGGGCGTATAAATCGGGAAACCTAAAAATCAACAAGACACAGGCACCCCAAAGTTTAGGGCTGCTCTGTTTCCAAGAACCTCCACTTCGCTACACCTTCAATATCCCAGGAAAGCGAAAAATGGATAAAGAAGTTGTGGTACTTAGGCACAATGGAATATCACTCAGCCATGAAATCAATGTCATAAGGCTAGTAGCAGCAGGATGAGTGGATTTAGGTACGATGACTCTCAGTGAAATAAGTCACAGAGAAAAAGACACTTATCCTAAGATATCACTTATAGAGGGAATGTCAAAATCGCTACATTTGAACGGAATTACAAAACAGAACAGAGTCACACATTTAGAAAACACACTATGGCTGCTTAACGGGAAAGGTGAGGTGGGGTGATGCATAAAACAAGGGTTTGAAATTAGCTCAGATACCGTTCCACAAGCCGAATATGTAATAGACAAGACCTACTCCCTGCTCAGTGAACTGGACTCAACAGCCCCTATTCACCGCCCAAGAATATATCTGACTAGTAAGAGTCTTAAAACCTAGGTATTGATCTCTCTCTGGAAGTGCATCAAGAGGGTGTAAAGCGGCATAAACACAGCAGTGAAAAGCAGCTAAACCCCATTATAAAAATAGATTACTTAAAAAAAAAAAACCCCATAAAACAAAGACAGTGAAAGAGAGAGAAATTCTTCCAAAATCCGTTCAGGGGCTCTGATGCAACCTGGATTGACCATATCTAGACCCACAGCTGGATGAGACATGAGGCTGGACACTCTTGGGGCTGAGAGGATTGGTGAGCTTGGGTGAGCAAACGCAGACCCTTTAAAGTCCTACTGCGTGGTACCCATGCCGTGGGTCCCAAATCTCCAGGTTTAAGGGCATCTTCCTACATCGAAAACATGCGTGGGAAACCCAGAAGATGGTACACCGTGTGATCGGGAAAGGTTTCTCAAACGCACCTCATTTCTCCTCTCCTTGTGCTCGGGTTCGCCATTCCAGCCGCTCTACTAACAATCTCCCTACTTGGAGAATCAGCACCTTTAACCTCCTGTTTCGGACAGGTCGCAATTTGGCCTGAGGATGAACGGGAAGAGGGGGAACCAATGAGAGACTAGCTCTAGGTGTTGGGACAGGCACAGGTCACTCTATTTTCCCATCAGGAAGAAGAATGAACCACAGGCTCAGCCTGCCCCCCGGAACCAGTATACGGCCTGAAGCAATCCTGCGCTTTGGCGGCCAGCTCCCAAAAAAGCGAGTTGACAAATGGAGCTCAGGGGCACTGCAACTCACAAACCTGCAGAGTTATAAATGATAACTCTCGTCCACAAATATATTGAGGGAAGGCAACGAGGAGGATTTGAAAGCAAGGCAGAATTGCAGGAAACAGGTTTCAGGAGGCAGACTCGACTCGCCTTGAAAGCACATGAAAAGCGGCAAAGCGTTGACAATGATGCCCTTGGCCAAAAAGGGCGTATGCGTTTTTTCCTGAATATATTCAGGAAAAAACGCATACGCCCTTTTTGGCCAACCAGGCAAGCCGGAAAGGCAAATCAGCGCTACAAAGAAGTCTCGCTTGCCATCGGTCAAAAGGGCCATGCTGAAAAAAGTGTAAAAACCAGAAATGCAGGACAGGCCATGGAGACATGGGAGCCTTGCTACGCTGATGGGCGGGCTGTAAATTGCCAACAGCCACTCTGGAGAAGTGTACGGTGTGTCCTGAAACATGTAATAAGCACAGCTTAGAGAGCATAGGGCACTTCCACTCATGGGCGTATAAATCGGGAAACCTAAAAATCAACAAGACACAGGCACCCCAAAGTTTAGGGCTGCTCTGTTTCCAAGAACCTCCACTTCGGTACACCTTCAATATCCCAGGAAAGCGAAAAATGGATAAAGAAGTTGTGGTACTTAGGCACAATGGAATATCACTCAGCCATGAAATCAATGTCATAAGGCTAGTAGCAGCAGGATGAGTGGATTTAGGTACGATGACTCTCAGTGAAATAAGTCACAGAGAAAAAGACACTTATCCTAAGATATCACTTATAGAGGGAATGTCAAAATCGCTACATTTGAACGGAATTACAAAACAGAACAGAGTCACACATTTAGAAAACACACTATGGCTGCTTAACGGGAAAGGTGAGGTGGGGTGATGCATAAAACAAGGGTTTGAAATTAGCTCAGATACCGTTCCACAAGCCGAATATGTAATAGACAAGACCTACTCCCTGCTCAGTGAACTGGACTCAACAGCCCCTATTCACCGCCCAAGAATATATCTGACTAGTAAGAGTCTTAAAACCTAGGTATTGATCTCTCTCTGGAAGTGCATCAAGAGGGTGTAAAGCGGCATAAACACAGCAGTGAAAAGCAGCTAAACCCCATTATAAAAATAGATTACTTAAAAAAAAAAAACCCCATAAAACAAAGACAGTGAAAGAGAGAGAAATTCTTCCAAAATCCGTTCAGGGGCTCTGATGCAACCTGGATTGACCATATCTAGACCCACAGCTGGATGAGACATGAGGCTGGACACTCTTGGGGCTGAGAGGATTGGTGAGCTTGGGTGAGCAAACGCAGACCCTTTAAAGTCCTACTGCGTGGTACCCATGCCGTGGGTCCCAAATCTCCAGGTTTAAGGGCATCTTCCTACATCGAAAACATGCGTGGGAAACCCAGAAGATGGTACACCGTGTGATCGGGAAAGGTTTCTCAAACGCACCTCATTTCTCCTCTCCTTGTGCTCGGGTTCGCCATTCCAGCCGCTCTACTAACAATCTCCCTACTTGGAGAATCAGCACCTTTAACCTCCTGTTTCGGACAGGTCGCAATTTGGCCTGAGGATGAACGGGAAGAGGGGGAACCAATGAGAGACTAGCTCTAGGTGTTGGGACAGGCACAGGTCACTCTATTTTCCCATCAGGAAGAAGAATGAACCACAGGCTCAGCCTGCCCCCCGGAACCAGTATACGGCCTGAAGCAATCCTGCGCTTTGGCGGCCAGCTCCCAAAAAAGCGAGTTGACAAATGGAGCTCAGGGGCACTGCAACTCACAAACCTGCAGAGTTATAAATGATAACTCTCGTCCACAAATATATTGAGGGAAGGCAACGAGGAGGATTTGAAAGCAAGGCAGAATTGCAGGAAACAGGTTTCAGGAGGCAGAGTCGACTCGCCTTGAAAGCACATGAAAAGCGGCAAAGCGTTGACAATGATGCCCTTGGCCAAAAAGGGCGTATGCGTTTTTTCCTGAATATATTCAGGAAAAAACGCATACGCCCTTTTTGGCCAACCAGGCAAGCCGGAAAGGCAAATCAGCGCTACAAAGAAGTCTCGCTTGCCATCGGTCAAAAGGGCCATGCTGAAAAAAGTGTAAAAACCAGAAATGCAGGACAGGCCATGGAGACATGGGAGCCTTGCTACGCTGATGGGCGGGCTGTAAATTGCCAACAGCCACTCTGGAGAAGTGTACGGTGTGTCCTGAAACATGTAATAAGCACAGCTTAGAGAGCATAGGGCACTTCCACTCATGGGCGTATAAATCGGGAAACCTAAAAATCAACAAGACACAGGCACCCCAAAGTTTAGGGCTGCTCTGTTTCCAAGAACCTCCACTTCGGTACACCTTCAATATCCCAGGAAAGCGAAAAATGGATAAAGAAGTTGTGGTACTTAGGCACAATGGAACATCACTCAGCCATGAAATCAATGTCATAAGGCTAGTAGCAGCAGGATGAGTGGATTTAGGTACGATGACTCTCAGTGAAATAAGTCACAGAGAAAAAGACACTTATCCTAAGATATCACTTATAGAGGGAATGTCAAAATCGCTACACTTGAACTGAATTACAAAACAGAACAGAGTCACACATTTAGAAAACACACTATGGCTGCTTAACGGGAAAGGTGAGGTGGGGTGATGCATAAAACAAGGGTTTGAAATTAGCTCAGATACCGTTCCACAAGCCAAATATGTAATAGACAAGACCTACTCCCTGCTCAGTGAACTGGACTCAACAGCCCCTATTCACCGCCCAAGAATATATCTGACGAGTAAGAGTCTTAAAACCTAGGTATTGATCTCTCTCTGGAAGTGCATCAAGAGGGTGTAAAGCGGCATAAACACAGCAGTGAAAAGCAGCTAAACCCCATTATAAAAATAGATTACTTAAAAAAAACCCCATAAAACAAAGACAGTGAAAGAGAGAGAAATTCTTACAAAATCCGTTCAGGGGCTCTGATGCAACCTGGATTGACCATATCTAGACCCACAGCTGGATGAGACATGAGGCTGGACACTCTTGGGGCTGAGAGGATTGGTGAGCTTGGGTGAGCAAACGCAGACCCTTTAAAGTCCTACTGCGTGGTACCCATGCCGTGGGTCCCAAATCTCCAGGTTCAAGGGCATCTTCCTACATCGAAAACATGCGTGGGAAACCCAGAAGATGGTACACCGTGTGATCGGGAAAGGTTTCTCAAACGCACCTCATTTCTCCTCTCCTTGTGCTCGGGTTCGCCATTCCAGCCGCTCTACTAACAATCTCCCTACTTGGAGAATCAGCACCTTTAACCTCCTGTTTCGGACAGGTCGCAATTTGGCCTGAGGATGAACGGGAAGAGGGGGAACCAATGAGAGACTAGCTCTAGGTGTTGGGACAGGCACAGGTCACTCTATTTTCCCATCAGGAAGAAGAATGAACCACAGGCTCAGCCTGCCCCCCGGAACCAGTATACGGCCTGAAGCAATCCTGCGCTTTGGCGGCCAGCTCCCAAAAAAGCGAGTTGACAAATGGAGCTCAGGGGCACTGCAACTCACAAACCTGCAGAGTTATAAATGATAACTCTCGTCCACAAATATATTGAGGGAAGGCAACGAGGAGGATTTGAAAGCAAGGCAGAATTGCAGGAAACAGGTTTCAGGAGGCAGACTCGACTCGCCTTGAAAGCACATGAAAAGCGGCAAAGCGTTGACAATGATGCCCTTGGCCAAAAAGGGCGTATGCGTTTTTTCCTGAATATATTCAGGAAAAAACGCATACGCCCTTTTTGGCCAACCAGGCAAGCCGGAAAGGCAAATCAGCGCTACAAAGAAGTCTCGCTTGCCATCGGTCAAAAGGGCCATGCTGAAAAAAGTGTAAAAACCAGAAATGCAGGACAGGCCATGGAGACATGGGAGCCTTGCTACGCTGATGGGCGGGCTGTAAATTGCCAACAGCCACTCTGGAGAAGTGTACGGTGTGTCCTGAAACATGTAATAAGCACAGCTTAGAGAGCATAGGGCACTTCCACTCATGGGCGTATAAATCGGGAAACCTAAAAATCAACAAGACACAGGCACCCCAAAGTTTAGGGCTGCTCTGTTTCCAAGAACCTCCACTTCGCTACACCTTCAATATCCCAGGAAAGCGAAAAATGGATAAAGAAGTTGTGGTACTTAGGCACAATGGAATATCACTCAGCCATGAAATCAATGTCATAAGGCTAGTAGCAGCAGGATGAGTGGATTTAGGTACGATGACTCTCAGTGAAATAAGTCACAGAGAAAAAGACACTTATCCTAAGATATCACTTATAGAGGGAATGTCAAAATCGCTACACTTGAACGGAATTACAAAACAGAACAGAGTCACACATTTAGAAAACACACTATGGCTGCTTAATGGGAAAGGTGAGGTGGGGTGATGCATAAAACAAGGGTTTGAAATTAGCTCAGATACCGTTCCACAAGCCGAATATGTAATAGACAAGACCTACTCCCTGCTCAGTGAACTGGACTCAACAGCCCCTATTCACCGCCCAAGAATATATCTGACTAGTAAGAGTCTTAAAACCTAGGTATTGATCTCTCTCTGGAAGTGCATCAAGAGGGTGTAAAGCGGCATAAACACAGCAGTGAAAAGCAGCTAAACCCCATTATAAAAATAGATTACTTAAAAAAAAACCCCATAAAACAAAGACAGTGAAAGAGAGAGAAATTCTTACAAAATCCGTTCAGGGGCTCTGATGCAACCTGGATTGACCATATCTAGACCCACAGCTGGATGAGACATGAGGCTGGACACTCTTGGGGCTGAGAGGATTGGTGAGCTTGGGTGAGCAAACGCAGACCCTTTAAAGTCCTACTGCGTGGTACCCATGCCGTGGGTCCCAAATCTCCAGGTTCAAGGGCATCTTCCTACATCGAAAACATGCGTGGGAAACCCAGAAGATGGTACACCGTGTGATCGGGAAAGGTTTCTCAAACGCACCTCATTTCTCCTCTCCTTGTGCTCGGGTTCGCCATTCCAGCCGCTCTACTAACAATCTCCCTACTTGGAGAATCAGCACCTTTAACCTCCTGTTTCGGACAGGTCGCAATTTGGCCTGAGGATGAACGGGAAGAGGGGGAACCAATGAGAGACTAGCTCTAGGTGTTGGGACAGGCACAGGTCACTCTATTTTCCCATCAGGAAGAAGAATGAACCACAGGCTCAGCCTGCCCCCCGGAACCAGTATACGGCCTGAAGCAATCCTGCGCTTTGGCGGCCAGCTCCCAAAAAAGCGAGTTGACAAATGGAGCTCAGGGGCACTGCAACTCACAAACCTGCAGAGTTATAAATGATAACTCTCGTCCACAAATATATTGAGGGAAGGCAACGAGGAGGATTTGAAAGCAAGGCAGAATTGCAGGAAACAGGTTTCAGGAGGCAGACTCGACTCGCCTTGAAAGCACATGAAAAGCGGCAAAGCGTTGACAATGATGCCCTTGGCCAAAAAGGGCGTATGCGTTTTTTCCTGAATATATTCAGGAAAAAACGCATACGCCCTTTTTGGCCAACCAGGCAAGCCGGAAAGGCAAATCAGCGCTACAAAGAAGTCTCGCTTGCCATCGGTCAAAAGGGCCATGCTGAAAAAAGTGTAAAAACCAGAAATGCAGGACAGGCCATGGAGACATGGGAGCCTTGCTACGCTGATGGGCGGGCTGTAAATTGCCAACAGCCACTCTGGAGAAGTGTACGGTGTGTCCTGAAACATGTAATAAGCACAGCTTAGAGAGCATAGGGCACTTCCACTCATGGGCGTATAAATCGGGAAACCTAAAAATCAACAAGACACAGGCACCCCAAAGTTTAGGGCTGCTCTGTTTCCAAGAACCTCCACTTCGGTACACCTTCAATATCCCAGGAAAGCGAAAAATGGATAAAGAAGTTGTGGTACTTAGGCACAATGGAATATCACTCAGCCATGAAATCAATGTCATAAGGCTAGTAGCAGCAGGATGAGTGGATTTAGGTACGATGACTCTCAGTGAAATAAGTCACAGAGAAAAAGACACTTATCCTAAGATATCACTTATAGAGGGAATGTCAAAATCGCTACATTTGAACGGAATTACAAAACAGAACAGAGTCACACATTTAGAAAACACACTATGGCTGCTTAACGGGAAAGGTGAGGTGGGGTGATGCATAAAACAAGGGTTTGAAATTAGCTCAGATACCGTTCCACAAGCCGAATATGTAATAGACAAGACCTACTCCCTGCTCAGTGAACTGGACTCAACAGCCCCTATTCACCGCCCAAGAATATATCTGACTAGTAAGAGTCTTAAAACCTAGGTATTGATCTCTCTCTGGAAGTGCATCAAGAGGGTGTAAAGCGGCATAAACACAGCAGTGAAAAGCAGCTAAACCCCATTATAAAAATAGATTACTTAAAAAAAACCCCATAAAACAAAGACAGTGAAAGAGAGAGAAATTCTTACAAAATCCGTTCAGGGGCTCTGATGCAACCTGGATTGACCATATCTAGACCCACAGCTGGATGAGACATGAGGCTGGACACTCTTGGGGCTGAGAGGATTGGTGAGCTTGGGTGAGCAAACGCAGACCCTTTAAAGTCCTACTGCGTGGTACCCATGCCGTGGGTCCCAAATCTCCAGGTTCAAGGGCATCTTCCTACATCGAAAACATGCGTGGGAAACCCAGAAGATGGTACACCGTGTGATCGGGAAAGGTTTCTCAAACGCACCTCATTTCTCCTCTCCTTGTGCTCGGGTTCGCCATTCCAGCCGCTCTACTAACAATCTCCCTACTTGGAGAATCAGCACCTTTAACCTCCTGTTTCGGACAGGTCGCAATTTGGCCTGAGGATGAACGGGAAGAGGGGGAACCAATGAGAGACTAGCTCTAGGTGTTGGGACAGGCACAGGTCACTCTATTTTCCCATCAGGAAGAAGAATGAACCACAGGCTCAGCCTGCCCCCCGGAACCAGTATACGGCCTGAAGCAATCCTGCGCTTTGGCGGCCAGCTCCCAAAAAAGCGAGTTGACAAATGGAGCTCAGGGGCACTGCAACTCACAAACCTGCAGAGTTATAAATGATAACTCTCGTCCACAAATATATTGAGGGAAGGCAACGAGGAGGATTTGAAAGCAAGGCAGAATTGCAGGAAACAGGTTTCAGGAGGCAGACTCGACTCGCCTTGAAAGCACATGAAAAGCGGCAAAGCGTTGACAATGATGCCCTTGGCCAAAAAGGGCGTATGCGTTTTTTCCTGAATATATTCAGGAAAAAACGCATACGCCCTTTTTGGCCAACCAGGCAAGCCGGAAAGGCAAATCAGCGCTACAAAGAAGTCTCGCTTGCCATCGGTCAAAAGGGCCATGCTGAAAAAAGTGTAAAAACCAGAAATGCAGGACAGGCCATGGAGACATGGGAGCCTTGCTACGCTGATGGGCGGGCTGTAAATTGCCAACAGCCACTCTGGAGAAGTGTACGGTGTGTCCTGAAACATGTAATAAGCACAGCTTAGAGAGCATAGGGCACTTCCACTCATGGGCGTATAAATCGGGAAACCTAAAAATCAACAAGACACAGGCACCCCAAAGTTTAGGGCTGCTCTGTTTCCAAGAACCTCCACTTCGGTACACCTTCAATATCCCAGGAAAGCGAAAAATGGATAAAGAAGTTGTGGTACTTAGGCACAATGGAATATCACTCAGCCATGAAATCAATGTCATAAGGCTAGTAGCAGCAGGATGAGTGGATTTAGGTACGATGACTCTCAGTGAAATAAGTCACAGAGAAAAAGACACTTATCCTAAGATATCACTTATAGAGGGAATGTCAAAATCGCTACACTTGAACGGAATTACAAAACAGAACAGAGTCACACATTTAGAAAACACACTATGGCTGCTTAATGGGAAAGGTGAGGTGGGGTGATGCATAAAACAAGGGTTTGAAATTAGCTCAGATACCGTTCCACAAGCCGAATATGTAATAGACAAGACCTACTCCCTGCTCAGTGAACTGGACTCAACAGCCCCTATTCACCGCCCAAGAATATATCTGACTAGTAAGAGTCTTAAAACCTAGGTATTGATCTCTCTCTGGAAGTGCATCAAGAGGGTGTAAAGCGGCATAAACACAGCAGTGAAAAGCAGCTAAACCCCATTATAAAAATAGATTACTTAAAAAAAAACCCCATAAAACAAAGACAGTGAAAGAGAGAGAAATTCTTACAAAATCCGTTCAGGGGCTCTGATGCAACCTGGATTGACCATATCTAGACCCACAGCTGGATGAGACATGAGGCTGGACACTCTTGGGGCTGAGAGGATTGGTGAGCTTGGGTGAGCAAACGCAGACCCTTTAAAGTCCTACTGCGTGGTACCCATGCCGTGGGTCCCAAATCTCCAGGTTCAAGGGCATCTTCCTACATCGAAAACATGCGTGGGAAACCCAGAAGATGGTACACCGTGTGATCGGGAAAGGTTTCTCAAACGCACCTCATTTCTCCTCTCCTTGTGCTCGGGTTCGCCATTCCAGCCGCTCTACTAACAATCTCCCTACTTGGAGAATCAGCACCTTTAACCTCCTGTTTCGGACAGGTCGCAATTTGGCCTGAGGATGAACGGGAAGAGGGGGAACCAATGAGAGACTAGCTCTAGGTGTTGGGACAGGCACAGGTCACTCTATTTTCCCATCAGGAAGAAGAATGAACCACAGGCTCAGCCTGCCCCCCGGAACCAGTATACGGCCTGAAGCAATCCTGCGCTTTGGCGGCCAGCTCCCAAAAAAGCGAGTTGACAAATGGAGCTCAGGGGCACTGCAACTCACAAACCTGCAGAGTTATAAATGATAACTCTCGTCCACAAATATATTGAGGGAAGGCAACGAGGAGGATTTGAAAGCAAGGCAGAATTGCAGGAAACAGGTTTCAGGAGGCAGACTCGACTCGCCTTGAAAGCACATGAAAAGCGGCAAAGCGTTGACAATGATGCCCTTGGCCAAAAAGGGCGTATGCGTTTTTTCCTGAATATATTCAGGAAAAAACGCATACGCCCTTTTTGGCCAACCAGGCAAGCCGGAAAGGCAAATCAGCGCTACAAAGAAGTCTCGCTTGCCATCGGTCAAAAGGGCCATGCTGAAAAAAGTGTAAAAACCAGAAATGCAGGACAGGCCATGGAGACATGGGAGCCTTGCTACGCTGATGGGCGGGCTGTAAATTGCCAACAGCCACTCTGGAGAAGTGTACGGTGTGTCCTGAAACATGTAATAAGCACAGCTTAGAGAGCATAGGGCACTTCCACTCATGGGCGTATAAATCGGGAAACCTAAAAATCAACAAGACACAGGCACCCCAAAGTTTAGGGCTGCTCTGTTTCCAAGAACCTCCACTTCGCTACACCTTCAATATCCCAGGAAAGCGAAAAATGGATAAAGAAGTTGTGGTACTTAGGCACAATGGAATATCACTCAGCCATGAAATCAATGTCATAAGGCTAGTAGCAGCAGGATGAGTGGATTTAGGTACGATGACTCTCAGTGAAATAAGTCACAGAGAAAAAGACACTTATCCTAAGATATCACTTATAGAGGGAATGTCAAAATCGCTACATTTGAACGGAATTACAAAACAGAACAGAGTCACACATTTAGAAAACACACTATGGCTGCTTAACGGGAAAGGTGAGGTGGGGTGATGCATAAAACAAGGGTTTGAAATTAGCTCAGATACCGTTCCACAAGCCGAATATGTAATAGACAAGACCTACTCCCTGCTCAGTGAACTGGACTCAACAGCCCCTATTCACCGCCCAAGAATATATCTGACTAGTAAGAGTCTTAAAACCTAGGTATTGATCTCTCTCTGGAAGTGCATCAAGAGGGTGTAAAGCGGCATAAACACAGCAGTGAAAAGCAGCTAAACCCCATTATAAAAATAGATTACTTAAAAAAAAAAAACCCCATAAAACAAAGACAGTGAAAGAGAGAGAAATTCTTCCAAAATCCGTTCAGGGGCTCTGATGCAACCTGGATTGACCATATCTAGACCCACAGCTGGATGAGACATGAGGCTGGACACTCTTGGGGCTGAGAGGATTGGTGAGCTTGGGTGAGCAAACGCAGACCCTTTAAAGTCCTACTGCGTGGTACCCATGCCGTGGGTCCCAAATCTCCAGGTTTAAGGGCATCTTCCTACATCGAAAACATGCGTGGGAAACCCAGAAGATGGTACACCGTGTGATCGGGAAAGGTTTCTCAAACGCACCTCATTTCTCCTCTCCTTGTGCTCGGGTTCGCCATTCCAGCCGCTCTACTAACAATCTCCCTACTTGGAGAATCAGCACCTTTAACCTCCTGTTTCGGACAGGTCGCAATTTGGCCTGAGGATGAACGGGAAGAGGGGGAACCAATGAGAGACTAGCTCTAGGTGTTGGGACAGGCACAGGTCACTCTATTTTCCCATCAGGAAGAAGAATGAACCACAGGCTCAGCCTGCCCCCCGGAACCAGTATACGGCCTGAAGCAATCCTGCGCTTTGGCGGCCAGCTCCCAAAAAAGCGAGTTGACAAATGGAGCTCAGGGGCACTGCAACTCACAAACCTGCAGAGTTATAAATGATAACTCTCGTCCACAAATATATTGAGGGAAGGCAACGAGGAGGATTTGAAAGCAAGGCAGAATTGCAGGAAACAGGTTTCAGGAGGCAGACTCGACTCGCCTTGAAAGCACATGAAAAGCGGCAAAGCGTTGACAATGATGCCCTTGGCCAAAAAGGGCGTATGCGTTTTTTCCTGAATATATTCAGGAAAAAACGCATACGCCCTTTTTGGCCAACCAGGCAAGCCGGAAAGGCAAATCAGCGCTACAAAGAAGTCTCGCTTGCCATCGGTCAAAAGGGCCATGCTGAAAAAAGTGTAAAAACCAGAAATGCAGGACAGGCCATGGAGACATGGGAGCCTTGCTACGCTGATGGGCGGGCTGTAAATTGCCAACAGCCACTCTGGAGAAGTGTACGGTGTGTCCTGAAACATGTAATAAGCACAGCTTAGAGAGCATAGGGCACTTCCACTCATGGGCGTATAAATCGGGAAACCTAAAAATCAACAAGACACAGGCACCCCAAAGTTTAGGGCTGCTCTGTTTCCAAGAACCTCCACTTCGGTACACCTTCAATATCCCAGGAAAGCGAAAAATGGATAAAGAAGTTGTGGTACTTAGGCACAATGGAATATCACTCAGCCATGAAATCAATGTCATAAGGCTAGTAGCAGCAGGATGAGTGGATTTAGGTACGATGACTCTCAGTGAAATAAGTCACAGAGAAAAAGACACTTATCCTAAGATATCACTTATAGAGGGAATGTCAAAATCGCTACATTTGAACGGAATTACAAAACAGAACAGAGTCACACATTTAGAAAACACACTATGGCTGCTTAACGGGAAAGGTGAGGTGGGGTGATGCATAAAACAAGGGTTTGAAATTAGCTCAGATACCGTTCCACAAGCCGAATATGTAATAGACAAGACCTACTCCCTGCTCAGTGAACTGGACTCAACAGCCCCTATTCACCGCCCAAGAATATATCTGACTAGTAAGAGTCTTAAAACCTAGGTATTGATCTCTCTCTGGAAGTGCATCAAGAGGGTGTAAAGCGGCATAAACACAGCAGTGAAAAGCAGCTAAACCCCATTATAAAAATAGATTACTTAAAAAAAAAAAACCCCATAAAACAAAGACAGTGAAAGAGAGAGAAATTCTTCCAAAATCCGTTCAGGGGCTCTGATGCAACCTGGATTGACCATATCTAGACCCACAGCTGGATGAGACATGAGGCTGGACACTCTTGGGGCTGAGAGGATTGGTGAGCTTGGGTGAGCAAACGCAGACCCTTTAAAGTCCTACTGCGTGGTACCCATGCCGTGGGTCCCAAATCTCCAGGTTTAAGGGCATCTTCCTACATCGAAAACATGCGTGGGAAACCCAGAAGATGGTACACCGTGTGATCGGGAAAGGTTTCTCAAACGCACCTCATTTCTCCTCTCCTTGTGCTCGGGTTCGCCATTCCAGCCGCTCTACTAACAATCTCCCTACTTGGAGAATCAGCACCTTTAACCTCCTGTTTCGGACAGGTCGCAATTTGGCCTGAGGATGAACGGGAAGAGGGGGAACCAATGAGAGACTAGCTCTAGGTGTTGGGACAGGCACAGGTCACTCTATTTTCCCATCAGGAAGAAGAATGAACCACAGGCTCAGCCTGCCCCCCGGAACCAGTATACGGCCTGAAGCAATCCTGCGCTTTGGCGGCCAGCTCCCAAAAAAGCGAGTTGACAAATGGAGCTCAGGGGCACTGCAACTCACAAACCTGCAGAGTTATAAATGATAACTCTCGTCCACAAATATATTGAGGGAAGGCAACGAGGAGGATTTGAAAGCAAGGCAGAATTGCAGGAAACAGGTTTCAGGAGGCAGAGTCGACTCGCCTTGAAAGCACATGAAAAGCGGCAAAGCGTTGACAATGATGCCCTTGGCCAAAAAGGGCGTATGCGTTTTTTCCTGAATATATTCAGGAAAAAACGCATACGCCCTTTTTGGCCAACCAGGCAAGCCGGAAAGGCAAATCAGCGCTACAAAGAAGTCTCGCTTGCCATCGGTCAAAAGGGCCATGCTGAAAAAAGTGTAAAAACCAGAAATGCAGGACAGGCCATGGAGACATGGGAGCCTTGCTACGCTGATGGGCGGGCTGTAAATTGCCAACAGCCACTCTGGAGAAGTGTACGGTGTGTCCTGAAACATGTAATAAGCACAGCTTAGAGAGCATAGGGCACTTCCACTCATGGGCGTATAAATCGGGAAACCTAAAAATCAACAAGACACAGGCACCCCAAAGTTTAGGGCTGCTCTGTTTCCAAGAACCTCCACTTCGGTACACCTTCAATATCCCAGGAAAGCGAAAAATGGATAAAGAAGTTGTGGTACTTAGGCACAATGGAACATCACTCAGCCATGAAATCAATGTCATAAGGCTAGTAGCAGCAGGATGAGTGGATTTAGGTACGATGACTCTCAGTGAAATAAGTCACAGAGAAAAAGACACTTATCCTAAGATATCACTTATAGAGGGAATGTCAAAATCGCTACACTTGAACTGAATTACAAAACAGAACAGAGTCACACATTTAGAAAACACACTATGGCTGCTTAACGGGAAAGGTGAGGTGGGGTGATGCATAAAACAAGGGTTTGAAATTAGCTCAGATACCGTTCCACAAGCCAAATATGTAATAGACAAGACCTACTCCCTGCTCAGTGAACTGGACTCAACAGCCCCTATTCACCGCCCAAGAATATATCTGACGAGTAAGAGTCTTAAAACCTAGGTATTGATCTCTCTCTGGAAGTGCATCAAGAGGGTGTAAAGCGGCATAAACACAGCAGTGAAAAGCAGCTAAACCCCATTATAAAAATAGATTACTTAAAAAAAACCCCATAAAACAAAGACAGTGAAAGAGAGAGAAATTCTTACAAAATCCGTTCAGGGGCTCTGATGCAACCTGGATTGACCATATCTAGACCCACAGCTGGATGAGACATGAGGCTGGACACTCTTGGGGCTGAGAGGATTGGTGAGCTTGGGTGAGCAAACGCAGACCCTTTAAAGTCCTACTGCGTGGTACCCATGCCGTGGGTCCCAAATCTCCAGGTTCAAGGGCATCTTCCTACATCGAAAACATGCGTGGGAAACCCAGAAGATGGTACACCGTGTGATCGGGAAAGGGTTCTCAAACGCACCTCATTTCTCCTCTCCTTGTGCTCGGGTTCGCCATTCCAGCCGCTCTACTAACAATCTCCCTACTTGGAGAATCAGCACCTTTAACCTCCTGTTTCGGACAGGTCGCAATTTGGCCTGAGGATGAACGGGAAGAGGGGGAACCAATGAGAGACTAGCTCTAGGTGTTGGGACAGGCACAGGTCACTCTATTTTCCCATCAGGAAGAAGAATGAACCACAGGCTCAGCCTGCCCCCCGGAACCAGTATACGGCCTGAAGCAATCCTGCGCTTTGGCGGCCAGCTCCCAAAAAAGCGAGTTGACAAATGGAGCTCAGGGGCACTGCAACTCACAAACCTGCAGAGTTATAAATGATAACTCTCGTCCACAAATATATTGAGGGAAGGCAACGAGGAGGATTTGAAAGCAAGGCAGAATTGCAGGAAACAGGTTTCAGGAGGCAGACTCGACTCGCCTTGAAAGCACATGAAAAGCGGCAAAGCGTTGACAATGATGCCCTTGGCCAAAAAGGGCGTATGCGTTTTTTCCTGAATATATTCAGGAAAAAACGCATACGCCCTTTTTGGCCAACCAGGCAAGCCGGAAAGGCAAATCAGCGCTACAAAGAAGTCTCGCTTGCCATCGGTCAAAAGGGCCATGCTGAAAAAAGTGTAAAAACCAGAAATGCAGGACAGGCCATGGAGACATGGGAGCCTTGCTACGCTGATGGGCGGGCTGTAAATTGCCAACAGCCACTCTGGAGAAGTGTACGGTGTGTCCTGAAACATGTAATAAGCACAGCTTAGAGAGCATAGGGCACTTCCACTCATGGGCGTATAAATCGGGAAACCTAAAAATCAACAAGACACAGGCACCCCAAAGTTTAGGGCTGCTCTGTTTCCAAGAACCTCCACTTCGGTACACCTTCAATATCCCAGGAAAGCGAAAAATGGATAAAGAAGTTGTGGTACTTAGGCACAATGGAATATCACTCAGCCATGAAATCAATGTCATAAGGCTAGTAGCAGCAGGATGAGTGGATTTAGGTACGATGACTCTCAGTGAAATAAGTCACAGAGAAAAAGACACTTATCCTAAGATATCACTTATAGAGGGAATGTCAAAATCGCTACACTTGAACGGAATTACAAAACAGAACAGAGTCACACATTTAGAAAACACACTATGGCTGCTTAATGGGAAAGGTGAGGTGGGGTGATGCATAAAACAAGGGTTTGAAATTAGCTCAGATACCGTTCCACAAGCCGAATATGTAATAGACAAGACCTACTCCCTGCTCAGTGAACTGGACTCAACAGCCCCTATTCACCGCCCAAGAATATATCTGACTAGTAAGAGTCTTAAAACCTAGGTATTGATCTCTCTCTGGAAGTGCATCAAGAGGGTGTAAAGCGGCATAAACACAGCAGTGAAAAGCAGCTAAACCCCATTATAAAAATAGATTACTTAAAAAAAAACCCCATAAAACAAAGACAGTGAAAGAGAGAGAAATTCTTACAAAATCCGTTCAGGGGCTCTGATGCAACCTGGATTGACCATATCTAGACCCACAGCTGGATGAGACATGAGGCTGGACACTCTTGGGGCTGAGAGGATTGGTGAGCTTGGGTGAGCAAACGCAGACCCTTTAAAGTCCTACTGCGTGGTACCCATGCCGTGGGTCCCAAATCTCCAGGTTCAAGGGCATCTTCCTACATCGAAAACATGCGTGGGAAACCCAGAAGATGGTACACCGTGTGATCGGGAAAGGTTTCTCAAACGCACCTCATTTCTCCTCTCCTTGTGCTCGGGTTCGCCATTCCAGCCGCTCTACTAACAATCTCCCTACTTGGAGAATCAGCACCTTTAACCTCCTGTTTCGGACAGGTCGCAATTTGGCCTGAGGATGAACGGGAAGAGGGGGAACCAATGAGAGACTAGCTCTAGGTGTTGGGACAGGCACAGGTCACTCTATTTTCCCATCAGGAAGAAGAATGAACCACAGGCTCAGCCTGCCCCCCGGAACCAGTATACGGCCTGAAGCAATCCTGCGCTTTGGCGGCCAGCTCCCAAAAAAGCGAGTTGACAAATGGAGCTCAGGGGCACTGCAACTCACAAACCTGCAGAGTTATAAATGATAACTCTCGTCCACAAATATATTGAGGGAAGGCAACGAGGAGGATTTGAAAGCAAGGCAGAATTGCAGGAAACAGGTTTCAGGAGGCAGACTCGACTCGCCTTGAAAGCACATGAAAAGCGGCAAAGCGTTGACAATGATGCCCTTGGCCAAAAAGGGCGTATGCGTTTTTTCCTGAATATATTCAGGAAAAAACGCATACGCCCTTTTTGGCCAACCAGGCAAGCCGGAAAGGCAAATCAGCGCTACAAAGAAGTCTCGCTTGCCATCGGTCAAAAGGGCCATGCTGAAAAAAGTGTAAAAACCAGAAATGCAGGACAGGCCATGGAGACATGGGAGCCTTGCTACGCTGATGGGCGGGCTGTAAATTGCCAACAGCCACTCTGGAGAAGTGTACGGTGTGTCCTGAAACATGTAATAAGCACAGCTTAGAGAGCATAGGGCACTTCCACTCATGGGCGTATAAATCGGGAAACCTAAAAATCAACAAGACACAGGCACCCCAAAGTTTAGGGCTGCTCTGTTTCCAAGAACCTCCACTTCGCTACACCTTCAATATCCCAGGAAAGCGAAAAATGGATAAAGAAGTTGTGGTACTTAGGCACAATGGAATATCACTCAGCCATGAAATCAATGTCATAAGGCTAGTAGCAGCAGGATGAGTGGATTTAGGTACGATGACTCTCAGTGAAATAAGTCACAGAGAAAAAGACACTTATCCTAAGATATCACTTATAGAGGGAATGTCAAAATCGCTACATTTGAACGGAATTACAAAACAGAACAGAGTCACACATTTAGAAAACACACTATGGCTGCTTAACGGGAAAGGTGAGGTGGGGTGATGCATAAAACAAGGGTTTGAAATTAGCTCAGATACCGTTCCACAAGCCGAATATGTAATAGACAAGACCTACTCCCTGCTCAGTGAACTGGACTCAACAGCCCCTATTCACCGCCCAAGAATATATCTGACTAGTAAGAGTCTTAAAACCTAGGTATTGATCTCTCTCTGGAAGTGCATCAAGAGGGTGTAAAGCGGCATAAACACAGCAGTGAAAAGCAGCTAAACCCCATTATAAAAATAGATTACTTAAAAAAAAAAAACCCCATAAAACAAAGACAGTGAAAGAGAGAGAAATTCTTCCAAAATCCGTTCAGGGGCTCTGATGCAACCTGGATTGACCATATCTAGACCCACAGCTGGATGAGACATGAGGCTGGACACTCTTGGGGCTGAGAGGATTGGTGAGCTTGGGTGAGCAAACGCAGACCCTTTAAAGTCCTACTGCGTGGTACCCATGCCGTGGGTCCCAAATCTCCAGGTTTAAGGGCATCTTCCTACATCGAAAACATGCGTGGGAAACCCAGAAGATGGTACACCGTGTGATCGGGAAAGGTTTCTCAAACGCACCTCATTTCTCCTCTCCTTGTGCTCGGGTTCGCCATTCCAGCCGCTCTACTAACAATCTCCCTACTTGGAGAATCAGCACCTTTAACCTCCTGTTTCGGACAGGTCGCAATTTGGCCTGAGGATGAACGGGAAGAGGGGGAACCAATGAGAGACTAGCTCTAGGTGTTGGGACAGGCACAGGTCACTCTATTTTCCCATCAGGAAGAAGAATGAACCACAGGCTCAGCCTGCCCCCCGGAACCAGTATACGGCCTGAAGCAATCCTGCGCTTTGGCGGCCAGCTCCCAAAAAAGCGAGTTGACAAATGGAGCTCAGGGGCACTGCAACTCACAAACCTGCAGAGTTATAAATGATAACTCTCGTCCACAAATATATTGAGGGAAGGCAACGAGGAGGATTTGAAAGCAAGGCAGAATTGCAGGAAACAGGTTTCAGGAGGCAGACTCGACTCGCCTTGAAAGCACATGAAAAGCGGCAAAGCGTTGACAATGATGCCCTTGGCCAAAAAGGGCGTATGCGTTTTTTCCTGAATATATTCAGGAAAAAACGCATACGCCCTTTTTGGCCAACCAGGCAAGCCGGAAAGGCAAATCAGCGCTACAAAGAAGTCTCGCTTGCCATCGGTCAAAAGGGCCATGCTGAAAAAAGTGTAAAAACCAGAAATGCAGGACAGGCCATGGAGACATGGGAGCCTTGCTACGCTGATGGGCGGGCTGTAAATTGCCAACAGCCACTCTGGAGAAGTGTACGGTGTGTCCTGAAACATGTAATAAGCACAGCTTAGAGAGCATAGGGCACTTCCACTCATGGGCGTATAAATCGGGAAACCTAAAAATCAACAAGACACAGGCACCCCAAAGTTTAGGGCTGCTCTGTTTCCAAGAACCTCCACTTCGGTACACCTTCAATATCCCAGGAAAGCGAAAAATGGATAAAGAAGTTGTGGTACTTAGGCACAATGGAATATCACTCAGCCATGAAATCAATGTCATAAGGCTAGTAGCAGCAGGATGAGTGGATTTAGGTACGATGACTCTCAGTGAAATAAGTCACAGAGAAAAAGACACTTATCCTAAGATATCACTTATAGAGGGAATGTCAAAATCGCTACATTTGAACGGAATTACAAAACAGAACAGAGTCACACATTTAGAAAACACACTATGGCTGCTTAACGGGAAAGGTGAGGTGGGGTGATGCATAAAACAAGGGTTTGAAATTAGCTCAGATACCGTTCCACAAGCCGAATATGTAATAGACAAGACCTACTCCCTGCTCAGTGAACTGGACTCAACAGCCCCTATTCACCGCCCAAGAATATATCTGACTAGTAAGAGTCTTAAAACCTAGGTATTGATCTCTCTCTGGAAGTGCATCAAGAGGGTGTAAAGCGGCATAAACACAGCAGTGAAAAGCAGCTAAACCCCATTATAAAAATAGATTACTTAAAAAAAAAAAACCCCATAAAACAAAGACAGTGAAAGAGAGAGAAATTCTTCCAAAATCCGTTCAGGGGCTCTGATGCAACCTGGATTGACCATATCTAGACCCACAGCTGGATGAGACATGAGGCTGGACACTCTTGGGGCTGAGAGGATTGGTGAGCTTGGGTGAGCAAACGCAGACCCTTTAAAGTCCTACTGCGTGGTACCCATGCCGTGGGTCCCAAATCTCCAGGTTTAAGGGCATCTTCCTACATCGAAAACATGCGTGGGAAACCCAGAAGATGGTACACCGTGTGATCGGGAAAGGTTTCTCAAACGCACCTCATTTCTCCTCTCCTTGTGCTCGGGTTCGCCATTCCAGCCGCTCTACTAACAATCTCCCTACTTGGAGAATCAGCACCTTTAACCTCCTGTTTCGGACAGGTCGCAATTTGGCCTGAGGATGAACGGGAAGAGGGGGAACCAATGAGAGACTAGCTCTAGGTGTTGGGACAGGCACAGGTCACTCTATTTTCCCATCAGGAAGAAGAATGAACCACAGGCTCAGCCTGCCCCCCGGAACCAGTATACGGCCTGAAGCAATCCTGCGCTTTGGCGGCCAGCTCCCAAAAAAGCGAGTTGACAAATGGAGCTCAGGGGCACTGCAACTCACAAACCTGCAGAGTTATAAATGATAACTCTCGTCCACAAATATATTGAGGGAAGGCAACGAGGAGGATTTGAAAGCAAGGCAGAATTGCAGGAAACAGGTTTCAGGAGGCAGACTCGACTCGCCTTGAAAGCACATGAAAAGCGGCAAAGCGTTGACAATGATGCCCTTGGCCAAAAAGGGCGTATGCGTTTTTTCCTGAATATATTCAGGAAAAAACGCATACGCCCTTTTTGGCCAACCAGGCAAGCCGGAAAGGCAAATCAGCGCTACAAAGAAGTCTCGCTTGCCATCGGTCAAAAGGGCCATGCTGAAAAAAGTGTAAAAACCAGAAATGCAGGACAGGCCATGGAGACATGGGAGCCTTGCTACGCTGATGGGCGGGCTGTAAATTGCCAACAGCCACTCTGGAGAAGTGTACGGTGTGTCCTGAAACATGTAATAAGCACAGCTTAGAGAGCATAGGGCACTTCCACTCATGGGCGTATAAATCGGGAAACCTAAAAATCAACAAGACACAGGCACCCCAAAGTTTAGGGCTGCTCTGTTTCCAAGAACCTCCACTTCGGTACACCTTCAATATCCCAGGAAAGCGAAAAATGGATAAAGAAGTTGTGGTACTTAGGCACAATGGAATATCACTCAGCCATGAAATCAATGTCATAAGGCTAGTAGCAGCAGGATGAGTGGATTTAGGTACGATGACTCTCAGTGAAATAAGTCACAGAGAAAAAGACACTTATCCTAAGATATCACTTATAGAGGGAATGTCAAAATCGCTACATTTGAACGGAATTACAAAACAGAACAGAGTCACACATTTAGAAAACACACTATGGCTGCTTAACGGGAAAGGTGAGGTGGGGTGATGCATAAAACAAGGGTTTGAAATTAGCTCAGATACCGTTCCACAAGCCGAATATGTAATAGACAAGACCTACTCCCTGCTCAGTGAACTGGACTCAACAGCCCCTATTCACCGCCCAAGAATATATCTGACTAGTAAGAGTCTTAAAACCTAGGTATTGATCTCTCTCTGGAAGTGCATCAAGAGGGTGTAAAGCGGCATAAACACAGCAGTGAAAAGCAGCTAAACCCCATTATAAAAATAGATTACTTAAAAAAAAAAAACCCCATAAAACAAAGACAGTGAAAGAGAGAGAAATTCTTCCAAAATCCGTTCAGGGGCTCTGATGCAACCTGGATTGACCATATCTAGACCCACAGCTGGATGAGACATGAGGCTGGACACTCTTGGGGCTGAGAGGATTGGTGAGCTTGGGTGAGCAAACGCAGACCCTTTAAAGTCCTACTGCGTGGTACCCATGCCGTGGGTCCCAAATCTCCAGGTTTAAGGGCATCTTCCTACATCGAAAACATGCGTGGGAAACCCAGAAGATGGTACACCGTGTGATCGGGAAAGGTTTCTCAAACGCACCTCATTTCTCCTCTCCTTGTGCTCGGGTTCGCCATTCCAGCCGCTCTACTAACAATCTCCCTACTTGGAGAATCAGCACCTTTAACCTCCTGTTTCGGACAGGTCGCAATTTGGCCTGAGGATGAACGGGAAGAGGGGGAACCAATGAGAGACTAGCTCTAGGTGTTGGGACAGGCACAGGTCACTCTATTTTCCCATCAGGAAGAAGAATGAACCACAGGCTCAGCCTGCCCCCCGGAACCAGTATACGGCCTGAAGCAATCCTGCGCTTTGGCGGCCAGCTCCCAAAAAAGCGAGTTGACAAATGGAGCTCAGGGGCACTGCAACTCACAAACCTGCAGAGTTATAAATGATAACTCTCGTCCACAAATATATTGAGGGAAGGCAACGAGGAGGATTTGAAAGCAAGGCAGAATTGCAGGAAACAGGTTTCAGGAGGCAGAGTCGACTCGCCTTGAAAGCACATGAAAAGCGGCAAAGCGTTGACAATGATGCCCTTGGCCAAAAAGGGCGTATGCGTTTTTTCCTGAATATATTCAGGAAAAAACGCATACGCCCTTTTTGGCCAACCAGGCAAGCCGGAAAGGCAAATCAGCGCTACAAAGAAGTCTCGCTTGCCATCGGTCAAAAGGGCCATGCTGAAAAAAGTGTAAAAACCAGAAATGCAGGACAGGCCATGGAGACATGGGAGCCTTGCTACGCTGATGGGCGGGCTGTAAATTGCCAACAGCCACTCTGGAGAAGTGTACGGTGTGTCCTGAAACATGTAATAAGCACAGCTTAGAGAGCATAGGGCACTTCCACTCATGGGCGTATAAATCGGGAAACCTAAAAATCAACAAGACACAGGCACCCCAAAGTTTAGGGCTGCTCTGTTTCCAAGAACCTCCACTTCGGTACACCTTCAATATCCCAGGAAAGCGAAAAATGGATAAAGAAGTTGTGGTACTTAGGCACAATGGAATATCACTCAGCCATGAAATCAATGTCATAAGGCTAGTAGCAGCAGGATGAGTGGATTTAGGTACGATGACTCTCAGTGAAATAAGTCACAGAGAAAAAGACACTTATCCTAAGATATCACTTATAGAGGGAATGTCAAAATCGCTACACTTGAACGGAATTACAAAACAGAACAGAGTCACACATTTAGAAAACACACTATGGCTGCTTAATGGGAAAGGTGAGGTGGGGTGATGCATAAAACAAGGGTTTGAAATTAGCTCAGATACCGTTCCACAAGCCGAATATGTAATAGACAAGACCTACTCCCTGCTCAGTGAACTGGACTCAACAGCCCCTATTCACCGCCCAAGAATATATCTGACTAGTAAGAGTCTTAAAACCTAGGTATTGATCTCTCTCTGGAAGTGCATCAAGAGGGTGTAAAGCGGCATAAACACAGCAGTGAAAAGCAGCTAAACCCCATTATAAAAATAGATTACTTAAAAAAAAACCCCATAAAACAAAGACAGTGAAAGAGAGAGAAATTCTTACAAAATCCGTTCAGGGGCTCTGATGCAACCTGGATTGACCATATCTAGACCCACAGCTGGATGAGACATGAGGCTGGACACTCTTGGGGCTGAGAGGATTGGTGAGCTTGGGTGAGCAAACGCAGACCCTTTAAAGTCCTACTGCGTGGTACCCATGCCGTGGGTCCCAAATCTCCAGGTTCAAGGGCATCTTCCTACATCGAAAACATGCGTGGGAAACCCAGAAGATGGTACACCGTGTGATCGGGAAAGGGTTCTCAAACGCACCTCATTTCTCCTCTCCTTGTGCTCGGGTTCGCCATTCCAGCCGCTCTACTAACAATCTCCCTACTTGGAGAATCAGCACCTTTAACCTCCTGTTTCGGACAGGTCGCAATTTGGCCTGAGGATGAACGGGAAGAGGGGGAACCAATGAGAGACTAGCTCTAGGTGTTGGGACAGGCACAGGTCACTCTATTTTCCCATCAGGAAGAAGAATGAACCACAGGCTCAGCCTGCCCCCCGGAACCAGTATACGGCCTGAAGCAATCCTGCGCTTTGGCGGCCAGCTCCCAAAAAAGCGAGTTGACAAATGGAGCTCAGGGGCACTGCAACTCACAAACCTGCAGAGTTATAAATGATAACTCTCGTCCACAAATATATTGAGGGAAGGCAACGAGGAGGATTTGAAAGCAAGGCAGAATTGCAGGAAACAGGTTTCAGGAGGCAGAGTCGACTCGCCTTGAAAGCACATGAAAAGCGGCAAAGCGTTGACAATGATGCCCTTGGCCAAAAAGGGCGTATGCGTTTTTTCCTGAATATATTCAGGAAAAAACGCATACGCCCTTTTTGGCCAACCAGGCAAGCCGGAAAGGCAAATCAGCGCTACAAAGAAGTCTCGCTTGCCATCGGTCAAAAGGGCCATGCTGAAAAAAGTGTAAAAACCAGAAATGCAGGACAGGCCATGGAGACATGGGAGCCTTGCTACGCTGATGGGCGGGCTGTAAATTGCCAACAGCCACTCTGGAGAAGTGTACGGTGTGTCCTGAAACATGTAATAAGCACAGCTTAGAGAGCATAGGGCACTTCCACTCATGGGCGTATAAATCGGGAAACCTAAAAATCAACAAGACACAGGCACCCCAAAGTTTAGGGCTGCTCTGTTTCCAAGAACCTCCACTTCGGTACACCTTCAATATCCCAGGAAAGCGAAAAATGGATAAAGAAGTTGTGGTACTTAGGCACAATGGAATATCACTCAGCCATGAAATCAATGTCATAAGGCTAGTAGCAGCAGGATGAGTGGATTTAGGTACGATGACTCTCAGTGAAATAAGTCACAGAGAAAAAGACACTTATCCTAAGATATCACTTATAGAGGGAATGTCAAAATCGCTACATTTGAACGGAATTACAAAACAGAACAGAGTCACACATTTAGAAAACACACTATGGCTGCTTAACGGGAAAGGTGAGGTGGGGTGATGCATAAAACAAGGGTTTGAAATTAGCTCAGATACCGTTCCACAAGCCGAATATGTAATAGACAAGACCTACTCCCTGCTCAGTGAACTGGACTCAACAGCCCCTATTCACCGCCCAAGAATATATCTGACTAGTAAGAGTCTTAAAACCTAGGTATTGATCTCTCTCTGGAAGTGCATCAAGAGGGTGTAAAGCGGCATAAACACAGCAGTGAAAAGCAGCTAAACCCCATTATAAAAATAGATTACTTAAAAAAAAAAAAAACCCCATAAAACAAAGACAGTGAAAGAGAGAGAAATTCTTCCAAAATCCGTTCAGGGGCTCTGATGCAACCTGGATTGACCATATCTAGACCCACAGCTGGATGAGACATGAGGCTGGACACTCTTGGGGCTGAGAGGATTGGTGAGCTTGGGTGAGCAAACGCAGACCCTTTAAAGTCCTACTGCGTGGTACCCATGCCGTGGGTCCCAAATCTCCAGGTTTAAGGGCATCTTCCTACATCGAAAACATGCGTGGGAAACCCAGAAGATGGTACACCGTGTGATCGGGAAAGGTTTCTCAAACGCACCTCATTTCTCCTCTCCTTGTGCTCGGGTTCGCCATTCCAGCCGCTCTACTAACAATCTCCCTACTTGGAGAATCAGCACCTTTAACCTCCTGTTTCAGACAGGTCGCAATTTGGCCTGAGGATGAACGGGAAGAGGGGGAACCAATGAGAGACTAGCTCTAGGTGTTGGGACAGGCACAGGTCACTCTATTTTCCCATCAGGAAGAAGAATGAACCACAGGCTCAGCCTGCCCCCCGGAACCAGTATACGGCCTGAAGCAATCCTGCGCTTTGGCGGCCAGCTCCCAAAAAAGCGAGTTGACAAATGGAGCTCAGGGGCACTGCAACTCACAAACCTGCAGAGTTATAAATGATAACTCTCGTCCACAAATATATTGAGGGAAGGCAACGAGGAGGATTTGAAAGCAAGGCAGAATTGCAGGAAACAGGTTTCAGGAGGCAGAGTCGACTCGCCTTGAAAGCACATGAAAAGCGGCAAAGCGTTGACAATGATGCCCTTGGCCAAAAAGGGCGTATGCGTTTTTTCCTGAATATATTCAGGAAAAAACGCATACGCCCTTTTTGGCCAACCAGGCAAGCCGGAAAGGCAAATCAGCGCTACAAAGAAGTCTCGCTTGCCATCGGTCAAAAGGGCCATGCTGAAAAAAGTGTAAAAACCAGAAATGCAGGACAGGCCATGGAGACATGGGAGCCTTGCTACGCTGATGGGCGGGCTGTAAATTGCCAACAGCCACTCTGGAGAAGTGTACGGTGTGTCCTGAAACATGTAATAAGCACAGCTTAGAGAGCATAGGGCACTTCCACTCATGGGCGTATAAATCGGGAAACCTAAAAATCAACAAGACACAGGCACCCCAAAGTTTAGGGCTGCTCTGTTTCCAAGAACCTCCACTTCGGTACACCTTCAATATCCCAGGAAAGCGAAAAATGGATAAAGAAGTTGTGGTACTTAGGCACAATGGAATATCACTCAGCCATGAAATCAATGTCATAAGGCTAGTAGCAGCAGGATGAGTGGATTTAGGTACGATGACTCTCAGTGAAATAAGTCACAGAGAAAAAGACACTTATCCTAAGATATCACTTATAGAGGGAATGTCAAAATCGCTACATTTGAACGGAATTACAAAACAGAACAGAGTCACACATTTAGAAAACACACTATGGCTGCTTAACGGGAAAGGTGAGGTGGGGTGATGCATAAAACAAGGGTTTGAAATTAGCTCAGATACCGTTCCACAAGCCGAATATGTAATAGACAAGACCTACTCCCTGCTCAGTGAACTGGACTCAACAGCCCCTATTCACCGCCCAAGAATATATCTGACTAGTAAGAGTCTTAAAACCTAGGTATTGATCTCTCTCTGGAAGTGCATCAAGAGGGTGTAAAGCGGCATAAACACAGCAGTGAAAAGCAGCTAAACCCCATTATAAAAATAGATTACTTAAAAAAAAAAAACCCCATAAAACAAAGACAGTGAAAGAGAGAGAAATTCTTCCAAAATCCGTTCAGGGGCTCTGATGCAACCTGGATTGACCATATCTAGACCCACAGCTGGATGAGACATGAGGCTGGACACTCTTGGGGCTGAGAGGATTGGTGAGCTTGGGTGAGCAAACGCAGACCCTTTAAAGTCCTACTGCGTGGTACCCATGCCGTGGGTCCCAAATCTCCAGGTTCAAGGGCATCTTCCTACATCGAAAACATGCGTGGGAAACCCAGAAGATGGTACACCGTGTGATCGGGAAAGGTTTCTCAAACGCACCTCCTTTCTCCTCTCCTTGTGCTCGGGTTCGCCATTCCAGCCGCTCTACTAACAATCTCCCTACTTGGAGAATCAGCACCTTTAACCTCCTGTTTCGGACAGGTCGCAATTTGGCCTGAGGATGAACGGGAAGAGGGGGAACCAATGAGAGACTAGCTCTAGGTGTTGGGACAGGCACAGGTCACTCTATTTTCCCATCAGGAAGAAGAATGAACCACAGGCTCAGCCTGCCCCCCGGAACCAGTATACGGCCTGAAGCAATCCTGCGCTTTGGCGGCCAGCTCCCAAAAAAGCGAGTTGACAAATGGAGCTCAGGGGCACTGCAACTCACAAACCTGCAGAGTTATAAATGATAACTCTCGTCCACAAATATATTGAGGGAAGGCAACGAGGAGGATTTGAAAGCAAGGCAGAATTGCAGGAAACAGGTTTCAGGAGGCAGACTCGACTCGCCTTGAAAGCACATGAAAAGCGGCAAAGCGTTGACAATGATGCCCTTGGCCAAAAAGGGCGTATGCGTTTTTTCCTGAATATATTCAGGAAAAAACGCATACGCCCTTTTTGGCCAACCAGGCAAGCCGGAAAGGCAAATCAGCGCTACAAAGAAGTCTCGCTTGCCATCGGTCAAAAGGGCCATGCTGAAAAAAGTGTAAAAACCAGAAATGCAGGACAGGCCATGGAGACATGGGAGCCTTGCTACGCTGATGGGCGGGCTGTAAATTGCCAACAGCCACTCTGGAGAAGTGTACGGTGTGTCCTGAAACATGTAATAAGCACAGCTTAGAGAGCATAGGGCACTTCCACTCATGGGCGTATAAATCGGGAAACCTAAAAATCAACAAGACACAGGCACCCCAAAGTTTAGGGCTGCTCTGTTTCCAAGAACCTCCACTTCGGTACACCTTCAATATCCCAGGAAAGCGAAAAATGGATAAAGAAGTTGTGGTACTTAGGCACAATGGAATATCACTCAGCCATGAAATCAATGTCATAAGGCTAGTAGCAGCAGGATGAGTGGATTTAGGTACGATGACTCTCAGTGAAATAAGTCACAGAGAAAAAGACACTTATCCTAAGATATCACTTATAGAGGGAATGTCAAAATCGCTACACTTGAACGGAATTACAAAACAGAACAGAGTCACACATTTAGAAAACACACTATGGCTGCTTAACGGGAAAGGTGAGGTGGGGTGATGCATAAAACAAGGGTTTGAAATTAGCTCAGATACCGTTCCACAAGCCGAATATGTAATAGACAAGACCTACTCCCTGCTCAGTGAACTGGACTCAACAGCCCCTATTCACCGCCCAAGAATATATCTGACTAGTAAGAGTCTTAAAACCTAGGTATTGATCTCTCTCTGGAAGTGCATCAAGAGGGTGTAAAGCGGCATAAACACAGCAGTGAAAAGCAGCTAAACCCCATTATAAAAATAGATTACTTAAAAAAAAAAACCCATAAAACAAAGACAGTGAAAGAGAGAGAAATTCTTCCAAAATCCGTTCAGGGGCTCTGATGCAACCTGGATTGACCATATCTAGACCCACAGCTGGATGAGACATGAGGCTGGACACTCTTGGGGCTGAGAGGATTGGTGAGCTTGGGTGAGCAAACGCAGACCCTTTAAAGTCCTACTGCGTGGTACCCATGCCGTGGGTCCCAAATCTCCAGGTTTAAGGGCATCTTCCTACATCGAAAACATGCGTGGGAAACCCAGAAGATGGTACACCGTGTGATCGGGAAAGGTTTCTCAAACGCACCTCATTTCTCCTCTCCTTGTGCTCGGGTTCGCCATTCCAGCCGCTCTACTAACAATCTCCCTACTTGGAGAATCAGCACCTTTAACCTCCTGTTTCGGACAGGTCGCAATTTGGCCTGAGGATGAACGGGAAGAGGGGGAACCAATGAGAGACTAGCTCTAGGTGTTGGGACAGGCACAGGTCACTCTATTTTCCCATCAGGAAGAAGAATGAACCACAGGCTCAGCCTGCCCCCCGGAACCAGTATACGGCCTGAAGCAATCCTGCGCTTTGGCGGCCAGCTCCCAAAAAAGCGAGTTGACAAATGGAGCTCAGGGGCACTGCAACTCACAAACCTGCAGAGTTATAAATGATAACTCTCGTCCACAAATATATTGAGGGAAGGCAACGAGGAGGATTTGAAAGCAAGGCAGAATTGCAGGAAACAGGTTTCAGGAGGCAGACTCGACTCGCCTTGAAAGCACATGAAAAGCGGCAAAGCGTTGACAATGATGCCCTTGGCCAAAAAGGGCGTATGCGTTTTTTCCTGAATATATTCAGGAAAAAACGCATACGCCCTTTTTGGCCAACCAGGCAAGCCGGAAAGGCAAATCAGCGCTACAAAGAAGTCTCGCTTGCCATCGGTCAAAAGGGCCATGCTGAAAAAAGTGTAAAAACCAGAAATGCAGGACAGGCCATGGAGACATGGGAGCCTTGCTACGCTGATGGGCGGGCTGTAAATTGCCAACAGCCACTCTGGAGAAGTGTACGGTGTGTCCTGAAACATGTAATAAGCACAGCTTAGAGAGCATAGGGCACTTCCACTCATGGGCGTATAAATCGGGAAACCTAAAAATCAACAAGACACAGGCACCCCAAAGTTTAGGGCTGCTCTGTTTCCAAGAACCTCCACTTCGGTACACCTTCAATATCCCAGGAAAGCGAAAAATGGATAAAGAAGTTGTGGTACTTAGGCACAATGGAATATCACTCAGCCATGAAATCAATGTCATAAGGCTAGTAGCAGCAGGATGAGTGGATTTAGGTACGATGACTCTCAGTGAAATAAGTCACAGAGAAAAAGACACTTATCCTAAGATATCACTTATAGAGGGAATGTCAAAATCGCTACATTTGAACGGAATTACAAAACAGAACAGAGTCACACATTTAGAAAACACACTATGGCTGCTTAACGGGAAAGGTGAGGTGGGGTGATGCATAAAACAAGGGTTTGAAATTAGCTCAGATACCGTTCCACAAGCCGAATATGTAATAGACAAGACCTACTCCCTGCTCAGTGAACTGGACTCAACAGCCCCTATTCACCGCCCAAGAATATATCTGACTAGTAAGAGTCTTAAAACCTAGGTATTGATCTCTCTCTGGAAGTGCATCAAGAGGGTGTAAAGCGGCATAAACACAGCAGTGAAAAGCAGCTAAACCCCATTATAAAAATAGATTACTTAAAAAAAAAAAAACCCCATAAAACAAAGACAGTGAAAGAGAGAGAAATTCTTCCAAAATCCGTTCAGGGGCTCTGATGCAACCTGGATTGACCATATCTAGACCCACAGCTGGATGAGACATGAGGCTGGACACTCTTGGGGCTGAGAGGATTGGTGAGCTTGGGTGAGCAAACGCAGACCCTTTAAAGTCCTACTGCGTGGTACCCATGCCGTGGGTCCCAAATCTCCAGGTTTAAGGGCATCTTCCTACATCGAAAACATGCGTGGGAAACCCAGAAGATGGTACACCGTGTGATCGGGAAAGGTTTCTCAAACGCACCTCATTTCTCCTCTCCTTGTGCTCGGGTTCGCCATTCCAGCCGCTCTACTAACAATCTCCCTACTTGGAGAATCAGCACCTTTAACCTCCTGTTTCAGACAGGTCGCAATTTGGCCTGAGGATGAACGGGAAGAGGGGGAACCAATGAGAGACTAGCTCTAGGTGTTGGGACAGGCACAGGTCACTCTATTTTCCCATCAGGAAGAAGAATGAACCACAGGCTCAGCCTGCCCCCCGGAACCAGTATACGGCCTGAAGCAATCCTGCGCTTTGGCGGCCAGCTCCCAAAAAAGCGAGTTGACAAATGGAGCTCAGGGGCACTGCAACTCACAAACCTGCAGAGTTATAAATGATAACTCTCGTCCACAAATATATTGAGGGAAGGCAACGAGGAGGATTTGAAAGCAAGGCAGAATTGCAGGAAACAGGTTTCAGGAGGCAGACTCGACTCGCCTTGAAAGCACATGAAAAGCGGCAAAGCGTTGACAATGATGCCCTTGGCCAAAAAGGGCGTATGCGTTTTTTCCTGAATATATTCAGGAAAAAACGCATACGCCCTTTTTGGCCAACCAGGCAAGCCGGAAAGGCAAATCAGCGCTACAAAGAAGTCTCGCTTGCCATCGGTCAAAAGGGCCATGCTGAAAAAAGTGTAAAAACCAGAAATGCAGGACAGGCCATGGAGACATGGGAGCCTTGCTACGCTGATGGGCGGGCTGTAAATTGCCAACAGCCACTCTGGAGAAGTGTACGGTGTGTCCTGAAACATGTAATAAGCACAGCTTAGAGAGCATAGGGCACTTCCACTCATGGGCATATAAATCGGGAAACCTAAAAATCAACAAGACACAGGCACCCCAAAGTTTAGGGCTGCTCTGTTTCCAAGAACCTCCACTTCGGTACACCTTCAATATCCCAGGAAAGCGAAAAATGGATAAAGAAGTTGTGGTACTTAGGCACAATGGAACATCACTCAGCCATGAAATCAATGTCATAAGGCTAGTAGCAGCAGGATGAGTGGATTTAGGTACGATGACTCTCAGTGAAATAAGTCACAGAGAAAAAGACACTTATCCTAAGATATCACTTATAGAGGGAATGTCAAAATCGCTACATTTGAACGGAATTACAAAACAGAACAGAGTCACACATTTAGAAAACACACTATGGCTGCTTAACGGGAAAGGTGAGGTGGGGTGATGCATAAAACAAGGGTTTGAAATTAGCTCAGATACCGTTCCACAAGCCGAATATGTAATAGACAAGACCTACTCCCTGCTCAGTGAACTGGACTCAACAGCCCCTATTCACCGCCCAAGAATATATCTGACTAGTAAGAGTCTTAAAACCTAGGTATTGATCTCTCTCTGGAAGTGCATCAAGAGGGTGTAAAGCGGCATAAACACAGCAGTGAAAAGCAGCTAAACCCCATTATAAAAATAGATTACTTAAAAAAAAAAAAAACCCATAAAACAAAGACAGTGAAAGAGAGAGAAATTCTTCCAAAATCCGTTCAGGGGCTCTGATGCAACCTGGATTGACCATATCTAGACCCACAGCTGGATGAGACATGAGGCTGGACACTCTTGGGGCTGAGAGGATTGGTGAGCTTGGGTGAGCAAACGCAGACCCTTTAAAGTCCTACTGCGTGGTACCCATGCCGTGGGTCCCAAATCTCCAGGTTTAAGGGCATCTTCCTACATCGAAAACATGCGTGGGAAACCCAGAAGATGGTACACCGTGTGATCGGGAAAGTTTTCTCAAACGCACCTCATTTCTCCTCTCCTTGTGCTCGGGTTCGCCATTCCAGCCGCTCTACTAACAATCTCCCTACTTGGAGAATCAGCACCTTTAACCTCCTGTTTCAGACAGGTCGCAATTTGGCCTGAGGATGAACGGGAAGAGGGGGAACCAATGAGAGACTAGCTCTAGGTGTTGGGACAGGCACAGGTCACTCTATTTTCCCATCAGGAAGAAGAATGAACCACAGGCTCAGCCTGCCCCCCGGAACCAGTATACGGCCTGAAGCAATCCTGCGCTTTGGCGGCCAGCTCCCAAAAAAGCGAGTTGACAAATGGAGCTCAGGGGCACTGCAACTCACAAACCTGCAGAGTTATAAATGATAACTCTCGTCCACAAATATATTGAGGGAAGGCAACGAGGAGGATTTGAAAGCAAGGCAGAATTGCAGGAAACAGGTTTCAGGAGGCAGACTCGACTCGCCTTGAAAGCACATGAAAAGCGGCAAAGCGTTGACAATGATGCCCTTGGCCAAAAAGGGCGTATGCGTTTTTTCCTGAATATATTCAGGAAAAAACGCATACGCCCTTTTTGGCCAACCAGGCAAGCCGGAAAGGCAAATCAGCGCTACAAAGAAGTCTCGCTTGCCATCGGTCAAAAGGGCCATGCTGAAAAAAGTGTAAAAACCAGAAATGCAGGACAGGCCATGGAGACATGGGAGCCTTGCTACGCTGATGGGCGGGCTGTAAATTGCCAACAGCCACTCTGGAGAAGTGTACGGTGTGTCCTGAAACATGTAATAAGCACAGCTTAGAGAGCATAGGGCACTTCCACTCATGGGCGTATAAATCGGGAAACCTAAAAATCAACAAGACACAGGCACCCCAAAGTTTAGGGCTGCTCTGTTTCCAAGAACCTCCACTTCGGTACACCTTCAATATCCCAGGAAAGCGAAAAATGGATAAAGAAGTTGTGGTACTTAGGCACAATGGAATATCACTCAGCCATGAAATCAATGTCATAAGGCTAGTAGCAGCAGGATGAGTGGGTTTAGGTACGATGACTCTCAGTGAAATAAGTCACAGAGAAAAAGACACTTATCCTAAGATATCACTTATAGAGGGAATGTCAAAATCGCTACATTTGAACGGAATTACAAAACAGAACAGAGTCACACATTTAGAAAACACACTATGGCTGCTTAACGGGAAAGGTGAGGTGGGGTGATGCATAAAACAAGGGTTTGAAATTAGCTCAGATACCGTTCCACAAGCCGAATATGTAATAGACAAGACCTACTCCCTGCTCAGTGAACTGGACTCAACAGCCCCTATTCACCGCCCAAGAATATATCTGACTAGTAAGAGTCTTAAAACCTAGGTATTGATCTCTCTCTGGAAGTGCATCAAGAGGGTGTAAAGCGGCATAAACACAGCAGTGAAAAGCAGCTAAACCCCATTATAAAAATAGATTACTTAAAAAAAAACCCCATAAAACAAAGACAGTGAAAGAGAGAGAAATTCTTACAAAATCCGTTCAGGGGCTCTGATGCAACCTGGATTGACCATATCTAGACCCACAGCTGGATGAGACATGAGGCTGGACACTCTTGGGGCTGAGAGGATTGGTGAGCTTGGGTGAGCAAACGCAGACCCTTTAAAGTCCTACTGCGTGGTACCCATGCCGTGGGTCCCAAATCTCCAGGTTCAAGGGCATCTTCCTACATCGAAAACATGCGTGGGAAACCCAGAAGATGGTACACCGTGTGATCGGGAAAGGTTTCTCAAACGCACCTCCTTTCTCCTCTCCTTGTGCTCGGGTTCGCCATTCCAGCCGCTCTACTAACAATCTCCCTACTTGGAGAATCAGCACCTTTAACCTCCTGTTTCGGACAGGTCGCAATTTGGCCTGAGGATGAACGGGAAGAGGGGGAACCAATGAGAGACTAGCTCTAGGTGTTGGGACAGGCACAGGTCACTCTATTTTCCCATCAGGAAGAAGAATGAACCACAGGCTCAGCCTGCCCCCCGGAACCAGTATACGGCCTGAAGCAATCCTGCGCTTTGGCGGCCAGCTCCCAAAAAAGCGAGTTGACAAATGGAGCTCAGGGGCACTGCAACTCACAAACCTGCAGAGTTATAAATGATAACTCTCGTCCACAAATATATTGAGGGAAGGCAACGAGGAGGATTTGAAAGCAAGGCAGAATTGCAGGAAACAGGTTTCAGGAGGCAGACTCGACTCGCCTTGAAAGCACATGAAAAGCGGCAAAGCGTTGACAATGATGCCCTTGGCCAAAAAGGGCGTATGCGTTTTTTCCTGAATATATTCAGGAAAAAACGCATACGCCCCTTTTGGCCAACCAGGCAAGCCGGAAAGGCAAATCAGCGCTACAAAGAAGTCTCGCTTGCCATCGGTCAAAAGGGCCATGCTGAAAAAAGTGTAAAAACCAGAAATGCAGGACAGGCCATGGAGACATGGGAGCCTTGCTACGCTGATGGGCGGGCTGTAAATTGCCAGCAGCCACTCTGGAGAAGTGTACGGTGTGTCCTGAAACATGTAATAAGCACAGCTTAGAGAGCATAGGGCACTTCCACTCATGGGCGTATAAATCGGGAAACCTAAAAATCAACAAGACACAGGCACCCCAAAGTTTAGGGCTGCTCTGTTTCCAAGAACCTCCACTTCGGTACACCTTCAATATCCCAGGAAAGCGAAAAATGGATAAAGAAGTTGTGGTACTTAGGCACAATGGAATATCACTCAGCCATGAAATCAATGTCATAAGGCTAGTAGCAGCAGGATGAGTGGATTTAGGTACGATGACTCTCAGTGAAATAAGTCACAGAGAAAAAGACACTTATCCTAAGATATCACTTATAGAGGGAATGTCAAAATCGCTACACTTGAACGGAATTACAAAACAGAACAGAGTCACACATTTAGAAAACACACTATGGCTGCTTAACGGGAAAGGTGAGGTGGGGTGATGCATAAAACAAGGGTTTGAAATTAGCTCAGATACCGTTCCACAAGCCGAATATGTAATAGACAAGACCTACTCCCTGCTCAGTGAACTGGACTCAACAGCCCCTATTCACCGCCCAAGAATATATCTGACTAGTAAGAGTCTTAAAACCTAGGTATTGATCTCTCTCTGGAAGTGCATCAAGAGGGTGTAAAGCGGCATAAACACAGCAGTGAAAAGCAGCTAAACCCCATTATAAAAATAGATTACTTAAAAAAAAAAAAACCCATAAAACAAAGACAGTGAAAGAGAGAGAAATTCTTCCAAAATCCGTTCAGGGGCTCTGATGCAACCTGGATTGACCATATCTAGACCCACAGCTGGATGAGACATGAGGCTGGACACTCTTGGGGCTGAGAGGATTGGTGAGCTTGGGTGAGCAAACGCAGACCCTTTAAAGTCCTACTGCGTGGTACCCATGCCGTGGGTCCCAAATCTCCAGGTTCAAGGGCATCTTCCTACATCGAAAACATGCGTGGGAAACCCAGAAGATGGTACACCGTGTGATCGGGAAAGGTTTCTCAAACGCACCTCCTTTCTCCTCTCCTTGTGCTCGGGTTCGCCATTCCAGCCGCTCTACTAACAATCTCCCTACTTGGAGAATCAGCACCTTTAACCTCCTGTTTCGGACAGGTCGCAATTTGGCCTGAGGATGAACGGGAAGAGGGGGAACCAATGAGAGACTAGCTCTAGGTGTTGGGACAGGCACAGGTCACTCTATTTTCCCATCAGGAAGAAGAATGAACCACAGGCTCAGCCTGCCCCCCGGAACCAGTATACGGCCTGAAGCAATCCTGCGCTTTGGCGGCCAGCTCCCAAAAAAGCGAGTTGACAAATGGAGCTCAGGGGCACTGCAACTCACAAACCTGCAGAGTTATAAATGATAACTCTCGTCCACAAATATATTGAGGGAAGGCAACGAGGAGGATTTGAAAGCAAGGCAGAATTGCAGGAAACAGGTTTCAGGAGGCAGACTCGACTCGCCTTGAAAGCACATGAAAAGCGGCAAAGCGTTGACAATGATGCCCTTGGCCAAAAAGGGCGTATGCGTTTTTTCCTGAATATATTCAGGAAAAAACGCATACGCCCCTTTTGGCCAACCAGGCAAGCCGGAAAGGCAAATCAGCGCTACAAAGAAGTCTCGCTTGCCATCGGTCAAAAGGGCCATGCTGAAAAAAGTGTAAAAACCAGAAATGCAGGACAGGCCATGGAGACATGGGAGCCTTGCTACGCTGATGGGCGGGCTGTAAATTGCCAGCAGCCACTCTGGAGAAGTGTACGGTGTGTCCTGAAACATGTAATAAGCACAGCTTAGAGAGCATAGGGCACTTCCACTCATGGGCGTATAAATCGGGAAACCTAAAAATCAACAAGACACAGGCACCCCAAAGTTTAGGGCTGCTCTGTTTCCAAGAACCTCCACTTCGGTACACCTTCAATATCCCAGGAAAGCGAAAAATGGATAAAGAAGTTGTGGTACTTAGGCACAATGGAATATCACTCAGCCATGAAATCAATGTCATAAGGCTAGTAGCAGCAGGATGAGTGGATTTAGGTACGATGACTCTCAGTGAAATAAGTCACAGAGAAAAAGACACTTATCCTAAGATATCACTTATAGAGGGAATGTCAAAATCGCTACACTTGAACGGAATTACAAAACAGAACAGAGTCACACATTTAGAAAACACACTATGGCTGCTTAACGGGAAAGGTGAGGTGGGGTGATGCATAAAACAAGGGTTTGAAATTAGCTCAGATACCGTTCCACAAGCCGAATATGTAATAGACAAGACCTACTCCCTGCTCAGTGAACTGGACTCAACAGCCCCTATTCACCGCCCAAGAATATATCTGACTAGTAAGAGTCTTAAAACCTAGGTATTGATCTCTCTCTGGAAGTGCATCAAGAGGGTGTAAAGCGGCATAAACACAGCAGTGAAAAGCAGCTAAACCCCATTATAAAAATAGATTACTTAAAAAAAAAAAAACCCATAAAACAAAGACAGTGAAAGAGAGAGAAATTCTTCCAAAATCCGTTCAGGGGCTCTGATGCAACCTGGATTGACCATATCTAGACCCACAGCTGGATGAGACATGAGGCTGGACACTCTTGGGGCTGAGAGGATTGGTGAGCTTGGGTGAGCAAACGCAGACCCTTTAAAGTCCTACTGCGTGGTACCCATGCCGTGGGTCCCAAATCTCCAGGTTCAAGGGCATCTTCCTACATCGAAAACATGCGTGGGAAACCCAGAAGATGGTACACCGTGTGATCGGGAAAGGTTTCTCAAACGCACCTCCTTTCTCCTCTCCTTGTGCTCGGGTTCGCCATTCCAGCCGCTCTACTAACAATCTCCCTACTTGGAGAATCAGCACCTTTAACCTCCTGTTTCGGACAGGTCGCAATTTGGCCTGAGGATGAACGGGAAGAGGGGGAACCAATGAGAGACTAGCTCTAGGTGTTGGGACAGGCACAGGTCACTCTATTTTCCCATCAGGAAGAAGAATGAACCACAGGCTCAGCCTGCCCCCCGGAACCAGTATACGGCCTGAAGCAATCCTGCGCTTTGGCGGCCAGCTCCCAAAAAAGCGAGTTGACAAATGGAGCTCAGGGGCACTGCAACTCACAAACCTGCAGAGTTATAAATGATAACTCTCGTCCACAAATATATTGAGGGAAGGCAACGAGGAGGATTTGAAAGCAAGGCAGAATTGCAGGAAACAGGTTTCAGGAGGCAGAGTCGACTCGCCTTGAAAGCACATGAAAAGCGGCAAAGCGTTGACAATGATGCCCTTGGCCAAAAAGGGCGTATGCGTTTTTTCCTGAATATATTCAGGAAAAAACGCATACGCCCTTTTTGGCCAACCAGGCAAGCCGGAAAGGCAAATCAGCGCTACAAAGAAGTCTCGCTTGCCATCGGTCAAAAGGGCCATGCTGAAAAAAGTGTAAAAACCAGAAATGCAGGACAGGCCATGGAGACATGGGAGCCTTGCTACGCTGATGGGCGGGCTGTAAATTGCCAACAGCCACTCTGGAGAAGTGTACGGTGTGTCCTGAAACATGTAATAAGCACAGCTTAGAGAGCATAGGGCACTTCCACTCATGGGCGTATAAATCGGGAAACCTAAAAATCAACAAGACACAGGCACCCCAAAGTTTAGGGCTGCTCTGTTTCCAAGAACCTCCACTTCGGTACACCTTCAATATCCCAGGAAAGCGAAAAATGGATAAAGAAGTTGTGGTACTTAGGCACAATGGAATATCACTCAGCCATGAAATCAATGTCATAAGGCTAGTAGCAGCAGGATGAGTGGATTTAGGTACGATGACTCTCAGTGAAATAAGTCACAGAGAAAAAGACACTTATCCTAAGATATCACTTATAGAGGGAATGTCAAAATCGCTACACTTGAACGGAATTACAAAACAGAACAGAGTCACACATTTAGAAAACACACTATGGCTGCTTAATGGGAAAGGTGAGGTGGGGTGATGCATAAAACAAGGGTTTGAAATTAGCTCAGATACCGTTCCACAAGCCGAATATGTAATAGACAAGACCTACTCCCTGCTCAGTGAACTGGACTCAACAGCCCCTATTCACCGCCCAAGAATATATCTGACTAGTAAGAGTCTTAAAACCTAGGTATTGATCTCTCTCTGGAAGTGCATCAAGAGGGTGTAAAGCGGCATAAACACAGCAGTGAAAAGCAGCTAAACCCCATTATAAAAATAGATTACTTAAAAAAAAACCCCATAAAACAAAGACAGTGAAAGAGAGAGAAATTCTTCCAAAATCCGTTCAGGGGCTCTGATGCAACCTGGATTGACCATATCTAGACCCACAGCTGGATGAGACATGAGGCTGGACACTCTTGGGGCTGAGAGGATTGGTGAGCTTGGGTGAGCAAACGCAGACCCTTTAAAGTCCTACTGCGTGGTACCCATGCCGTGGGTCCCAAATCTCCAGGTTCAAGGGCATCTTCCTACATCGAAAACATGCGTGGGAAACCCAGAAGATGGTACACCGTGTGATCGGGAAAGGTTTCTCAAACGCACCTCATTTCTCCTCTCCTTGTGCTCGGGTTCGCCATTCCAGCCGCTCTACTAACAATCTCCCTACTTGGAGAATCAGCACCTTTAACCTCCTGTTTCGGACAGGTCGCAATTTGGCCTGAGGATGAACGGGAAGAGGGGGAACCAATGAGAGACTAGCTCTAGGTGTTGGGACAGGCACAGGTCACTCTATTTTCCCATCAGGAAGAAGAATGAACCACAGGCTCAGCCTGCCCCCCGGAACCAGTATACGGCCTGAAGCAATCCTGCGCTTTGGCGGCCAGCTCCCAAAAAAGCGAGTTGACAAATGGAGCTCAGGGGCACTGCAACTCACAAACCTGCAGAGTTATAAATGATAACTCTCGTCCACAAATATATTGAGGGAAGGCAACGAGGAGGATTTGAAAGCAAGGCAGAATTGCAGGAAACAGGTTTCAGGAGGCAGACTCGACTCGCCTTGAAAGCACATGAAAAGCGGCAAAGCGTTGACAATGATGCCCTTGGCCAAAAAGGGCGTATGCGTTTTTTCCTGAATATATTCAGGAAAAAACGCATACGCCCTTTTTGGCCAACCAGGCAAGCCGGAAAGGCAAATCAGCGCTACAAAGAAGTCTCGCTTGCCATCGGTCAAAAGGGCCATGCTGAAAAAAGTGTAAAAACCAGAAATGCAGGACAGGCCATGGAGACATGGGAGCCTTGCTACGCTGATGGGCGGGCTGTAAATTGCCAACAGCCACTCTGGAGAAGTGTACGGTGTGTCCTGAAACATGTAATAAGCACAGCTTAGAGAGCATAGGGCACTTCCACTCATGGGCGTATAAATCGGGAAACCTAAAAATCAACAAGACACAGGCACCCCAAAGTTTAGGGCTGCTCTGTTTCCAAGAACCTCCACTTCGCTACACCTTCAATATCCCAGGAAAGCGAAAAATGGATAAAGAAGTTGTGGTACTTAGGCACAATGGAATATCACTCAGCCATGAAATCAATGTCATAAGGCTAGTAGCAGCAGGATGAGTGGATTTAGGTACGATGACTCTCAGTGAAATAAGTCACAGAGAAAAAGACACTTATCCTAAGATATCACTTATAGAGGGAATGTCAAAATCGCTACATTTGAACGGAATTACAAAACAGAACAGAGTCACACATTTAGAAAACACACTATGGCTGCTTAACGGGAAAGGTGAGGTGGGGTGATGCATAAAACAAGGGTTTGAAATTAGCTCAGATACCGTTCCACAAGCCGAATATGTAATAGACAAGACCTACTCCCTGCTCAGTGAACTGGACTCAACAGCCCCTATTCACCGCCCAAGAATATATCTGACTAGTAAGAGTCTTAAAACCTAGGTATTGATCTCTCTCTGGAAGTGCATCAAGAGGGTGTAAAGCGGCATAAACACAGCAGTGAAAAGCAGCTAAACCCCATTATAAAAATAGATTACTTAAAAAAAAAAAACCCCATAAAACAAAGACAGTGAAAGAGAGAGAAATTCTTCCAAAATCCGTTCAGGGGCTCTGATGCAACCTGGATTGACCATATCTAGACCCACAGCTGGATGAGACATGAGGCTGGACACTCTTGGGGCTGAGAGGATTGGTGAGCTTGGGTGAGCAAACGCAGACCCTTTAAAGTCCTACTGCGTGGTACCCATGCCGTGGGTCCCAAATCTCCAGGTTTAAGGGCATCTTCCTACATCGAAAACATGCGTGGGAAACCCAGAAGATGGTACACCGTGTGATCGGGAAAGGTTTCTCAAACGCACCTCATTTCTCCTCTCCTTGTGCTCGGGTTCGCCATTCCAGCCGCTCTACTAACAATCTCCCTACTTGGAGAATCAGCACCTTTAACCTCCTGTTTCGGACAGGTCGCAATTTGGCCTGAGGATGAACGGGAAGAGGGGGAACCAATGAGAGACTAGCTCTAGGTGTTGGGACAGGCACAGGTCACTCTATTTTCCCATCAGGAAGAAGAATGAACCACAGGCTCAGCCTGCCCCCCGGAACCAGTATACGGCCTGAAGCAATCCTGCGCTTTGGCGGCCAGCTCCCAAAAAAGCGAGTTGACAAATGGAGCTCAGGGGCACTGCAACTCACAAACCTGCAGAGTTATAAATGATAACTCTCGTCCACAAATATATTGAGGGAAGGCAACGAGGAGGATTTGAAAGCAAGGCAGAATTGCAGGAAACAGGTTTCAGGAGGCAGACTCGACTCGCCTTGAAAGCACATGAAAAGCGGCAAAGCGTTGACAATGATGCCCTTGGCCAAAAAGGGCGTATGCGTTTTTTCCTGAATATATTCAGGAAAAAACGCATACGCCCTTTTTGGCCAACCAGGCAAGCCGGAAAGGCAAATCAGCGCTACAAAGAAGTCTCGCTTGCCATCGGTCAAAAGGGCCATGCTGAAAAAAGTGTAAAAACCAGAAATGCAGGACAGGCCATGGAGACATGGGAGCCTTGCTACGCTGATGGGCGGGCTGTAAATTGCCAACAGCCACTCTGGAGAAGTGTACGGTGTGTCCTGAAACATGTAATAAGCACAGCTTAGAGAGCATAGGGCACTTCCACTCATGGGCGTATAAATCGGGAAACCTAAAAATCAACAAGACACAGGCACCCCAAAGTTTAGGGCTGCTCTGTTTCCAAGAACCTCCACTTCGGTACACCTTCAATATCCCAGGAAAGCGAAAAATGGATAAAGAAGTTGTGGTACTTAGGCACAATGGAACATCACTCAGCCATGAAATCAATGTCATAAGGCTAGTAGCAGCAGGATGAGTGGATTTAGGTACGATGACTCTCAGTGAAATAAGTCACAGAGAAAAAGACACTTATCCTAAGATATCACTTATAGAGGGAATGTCAAAATCGCTACATTTGAACGGAATTACAAAACAGAACAGAGTCACACATTTAGAAAACACACTATGGCTGCTTAACGGGAAAGGTGAGGTGGGGTGATGCATAAAACAAGGGTTTGAAATTAGCTCAGATACCGTTCCACAAGCCGAATATGTAATAGACAAGACCTACTCCCTGCTCAGTGAACTGGACTCAACAGCCCCTATTCACCGCCCAAGAATATATCTGACTAGTAAGAGTCTTAAAACCTAGGTATTGATCTCTCTCTGGAAGTGCATCAAGAGGGTGTAAAGCGGCATAAACACAGCAGTGAAAAGCAGCTAAACCCCATTATAAAAATAGATTACTTAAAAAAAAAAAAACCCCATAAAACAAAGACAGTGAAAGAGAGAGAAATTCTTCCAAAATCCGTTCAGGGGCTCTGATGCAACCTGGATTGACCATATCTAGACCCACAGCTGGATGAGACATGAGGCTGGACACTCTTGGGGCTGAGAGGATTGGTGAGCTTGGGTGAGCAAACGCAGACCCTTTAAAGTCCTACTGCGTGGTACCCATGCCGTGGGTCCCAAATCTCCAGGTTTAAGGGCATCTTCCTACATCGAAAACATGCGTGGGAAACCCAGAAGATGGTACACCGTGTGATCGGGAAAGGTTTCTCAAACGCACCTCATTTCTCCTCTCCTTGTGCTCGGGTTCGCCATTCCAGCCGCTCTACTAACAATCTCCCTACTTGGAGAATCAGCACCTTTAACCTCCTGTTTCGGACAGGTCGCAATTTGGCCTGAGGATGAACGGGAAGAGGGGGAACCAATGAGAGACTAGCTCTAGGTGTTGGGACAGGCACAGGTCACTCTATTTTCCCATCAGGAAGAAGAATGAACCACAGGCTCAGCCTGCCCCCCGGAACCAGTATACGGCCTGAAGCAATCCTGCGCTTTGGCGGCCAGCTCCCAAAAAAGCGAGTTGACAAATGGAGCTCAGGGGCACTGCAACTCACAAACCTGCAGAGTTATAAATGATAACTCTCGTCCACAAATATATTGAGGGAAGGCAACGAGGAGGATTTGAAAGCAAGGCAGAATTGCAGGAAACAGGTTTCAGGAGGCAGAGTCGACTCGCCTTGAAAGCACATGAAAAGCGGCAAAGCGTTGACAATGATGCCCTTGGCCAAAAAGGGCGTATGCGTTTTTTCCTGAATATATTCAGGAAAAAACGCATACGCCCTTTTTGGCCAACCAGGCAAGCCGGAAAGGCAAATCAGCGCTACAAAGAAGTCTCGCTTGCCATCGGTCAAAAGGGCCATGCTGAAAAAAGTGTAAAAACCAGAAATGCAGGACAGGCCATGGAGACATGGGAGCCTTGCTACGCTGATGGGCGGGCTGTAAATTGCCAACAGCCACTCTGGAGAAGTGTACGGTGTGTCCTGAAACATGTAATAAGCACAGCTTAGAGAGCATAGGGCACTTCCACTCATGGGCGTATAAATCGGGAAACCTAAAAATCAACAAGACACAGGCACCCCAAAGTTTAGGGCTGCTCTGTTTCCAAGAACCTCCACTTCGGTACACCTTCAATATCCCAGGAAAGCGAAAAATGGATAAAGAAGTTGTGGTACTTAGGCACAATGGAACATCACTCAGCCATGAAATCAATGTCATAAGGCTAGTAGCAGCAGGATGAGTGGATTTAGGTACGATGACTCTCAGTGAAATAAGTCACAGAGAAAAAGACACTTATCCTAAGATATCACTTATAGAGGGAATGTCAAAATCGCTACATTTGAACGGAATTACAAAACAGAACAGAGTCACACATTTAGAAAACACACTATGGCTGCTTAACGGGAAAGGTGAGGTGGGGTGATGCATAAAACAAGGGTTTGAAATTAGCTCAGATACCGTTCCACAAGCCGAATATGTAATAGACAAGACCTACTCCCTGCTCAGTGAACTGGACTCAACAGCCCCTATTCACCGCCCAAGAATATATCTGACTAGTAAGAGTCTTAAAACCTAGGTATTGATCTCTCTCTGGAAGTGCATCAAGAGGGTGTAAAGCGGCATAAACACAGCAGTGAAAAGCAGCTAAACCCCATTATAAAAATAGATTACTTAAAAAAAAAAAACCCCATAAAACAAAGACAGTGAAAGAGAGAGAAATTCTTCCAAAATCCGTTCAGGGGCTCTGATGCAACCTGGATTGACCATATCTAGACCCACAGCTGGATGAGACATGAGGCTGGACACTCTTGGGGCTGAGAGGATTGGTGAGCTTGGGTGAGCAAACGCAGACCCTTTAAAGTCCTACTGCGTGGTACCCATGCCGTGGGTCCCAAATCTCCAGGTTTAAGGGCATCTTCCTACATCGAAAACATGCGTGGGAAACCCAGAAGATGGTACACCGTGTGATCGGGAAAGGGTTCTCAAACGCACCTCATTTCTCCTCTCCTTGTGCTCGGGTTCGCCATTCCAGCCGCTCTACTAACAATCTCCCTACTTGGAGAATCAGCACCTTTAACCTCCTGTTTCGGACAGGTCGCAATTTGGCCTGAGGATGAACGGGAAGAGGGGGAACCAATGAGAGACTAGCTCTAGGTGTTGGGACAGGCACAGGTCACTCTATTTTCCCATCAGGAAGAAGAATGAACCACAGGCTCAGCCTGCCCCCCGGAACCAGTATACGGCCTGAAGCAATCCTGCGCTTTGGCGGCCAGCTCCCAAAAAAGCGAGTTGACAAATGGAGCTCAGGGGCACTGCAACTCACAAACCTGCAGAGTTATAAATGATAACTCTCGTCCACAAATATATTGAGGGAAGGCAACGAGGAGGATTTGAAAGCAAGGCAGAATTGCAGGAAACAGGTTTCAGGAGGCAGAGTCGACTCGCCTTGAAAGCACATGAAAAGCGGCAAAGCGTTGACAATGATGCCCTTGGCCAAAAAGGGCGTATGCGTTTTTTCCTGAATATATTCAGGAAAAAACGCATACGCCCTTTTTGGCCAACCAGGCAAGCCGGAAAGGCAAATCAGCGCTACAAAGAAGTCTCGCTTGCCATCGGTCAAAAGGGCCATGCTGAAAAAAGTGTAAAAACCAGAAATGCAGGACAGGCCATGGAGACATGGGAGCCTTGCTACGCTGATGGGCGGGCTGTAAATTGCCAACAGCCACTCTGGAGAAGTGTACGGTGTGTCCTGAAACATGTAATAAGCACAGCTTAGAGAGCATAGGGCACTTCCACTCATGGGCGTATAAATCGGGAAACCTAAAAATCAACAAGACACAGGCACCCCAAAGTTTAGGGCTGCTCTGTTTCCAAGAACCTCCACTTCGGTACACCTTCAATATCCCAGGAAAGCGAAAAATGGATAAAGAAGTTGTGGTACTTAGGCACAATGGAACATCACTCAGCCATGAAATCAATGTCATAAGGCTAGTAGCAGCAGGATGAGTGGATTTAGGTACGATGACTCTCAGTGAAATAAGTCACAGAGAAAAAGACACTTATCCTAAGATATCACTTATAGAGGGAATGTCAAAATCGCTACATTTGAACGGAATTACAAAACAGAACAGAGTCACACATTTAGAAAACACACTATGGCTGCTTAACGGGAAAGGTGAGGTGGGGTGATGCATAAAACAAGGGTTTGAAATTAGCTCAGATACCGTTCCACAAGCCGAATATGTAATAGACAAGACCTACTCCCTGCTCAGTGAACTGGACTCAACAGCCCCTATTCACCGCCCAAGAATATATCTGACTAGTAAGAGTCTTAAAACCTAGGTATTGATCTCTCTCTGGAAGTGCATCAAGAGGGTGTAAAGCGGCATAAACACAGCAGTGAAAAGCAGCTAAACCCCATTATAAAAATAGATTACTTAAAAAAAAAAAAAACCCATAAAACAAAGACAGTGAAAGAGAGAGAAATTCTTACAAAATCCGTTCAGGGGCTCTGATGCAACCTGGATTGACCATATCTAGACCCACAGCTGGATGAGACATGAGGCTGGACACTCTTGGGGCTGAGAGGATTGGTGAGCTTGGGTGAGCAAACGCAGACCCTTTAAAGTCCTACTGCGTGGTACCCATGCCGTGGGTCCCAAATCTCCAGGTTTAAGGGCATCTTCCTACATCGAAAACATGCGTGGGAAACCCAGAAGATGGTACACCGTGTGATCGGGAAAGGGTTCTCAAACGCACCTCATTTCTCCTCTCCTTGTGCTCGGGTTCGCCATTCCAGCCGCTCTACTAACAATCTCCCTACTTGGAGAATCAGCACCTTTAACCTCCTGTTTCGGACAGGTCGCAATTTGGCCTGAGGATGAACGGGAAGAGGGGGAACCAATGAGAGACTAGCTCTAGGTGTTGGGACAGGCACAGGTCACTCTATTTTCCCATCAGGAAGAAGAATGAACCACAGGCTCAGCCTGCCCCCCGGAACCAGTATACGGCCTGAAGCAATCCTGCGCTTTGGCGGCCAGCTCCCAAAAAAGCGAGTTGACAAATGGAGCTCAGGGGCACTGCAACTCACAAACCTGCAGAGTTATAAATGATAACTCTCGTCCACAAATATATTGAGGGAAGGCAACGAGGAGGATTTGAAAGCAAGGCAGAATTGCAGGAAACAGGTTTCAGGAGGCAGAGTCGACTCGCCTTGAAAGCACATGAAAAGCGGCAAAGCGTTGACAATGATGCCCTTGGCCAAAAAGGGCGTATGCGTTTTTTCCTGAATATATTCAGGAAAAAACGCATACGCCCTTTTTGGCCAACCAGGCAAGCCGGAAAGGCAAATCAGCGCTACAAAGAAGTCTCGCTTGCCATCGGTCAAAAGGGCCATGCTGAAAAAAGTGTAAAAACCAGAAATGCAGGACAGGCCATGGAGACATGGGAGCCTTGCTACGCTGATGGGCGGGCTGTAAATTGCCAACAGCCACTCTGGAGAAGTGTACGGTGTGTCCTGAAACATGTAATAAGCACAGCTTAGAGAGCATAGGGCACTTCCACTCATGGGCGTATAAATCGGGAAACCTAAAAATCAACAAGACACAGGCACCCCAAAGTTTAGGGCTGCTCTGTTTCCAAGAACCTCCACTTCGGTACACCTTCAATATCCCAGGAAAGCGAAAAATGGATAAAGAAGTTGTGGTACTTAGGCACAATGGAACATCACTCAGCCATGAAATCAATGTCATAAGGCTAGTAGCAGCAGGATGAGTGGATTTAGGTACGATGACTCTCAGTGAAATAAGTCACAGAGAAAAAGACACTTATCCTAAGATATCACTTATAGAGGGAATGTCAAAATCGCTACATTTGAACGGAATTACAAAACAGAACAGAGTCACACATTTAGAAAACACACTATGGCTGCTTAACGGGAAAGGTGAGGTGGGGTGATGCATAAAACAAGGGTTTGAAATTAGCTCAGATACCGTTCCACAAGCCGAATATGTAATAGACAAGACCTACTCCCTGCTCAGTGAACTGGACTCAACAGCCCCTATTCACCGCCCAAGAATATATCTGACTAGTAAGAGTCTTAAAACCTAGGTATTGATCTCTCTCTGGAAGTGCATCAAGAGGGTGTAAAGCGGCATAAACACAGCAGTGAAAAGCAGCTAAACCCCATTATAAAAATAGATTACTTAAAAAAAAAAAAACCCCATAAAACAAAGACAGTGAAAGAGAGAGAAATTCTTCCAAAATCCGTTCAGGGGCTCTGATGCAACCTGGATTGACCATATCTAGACCCACAGCTGGATGAGACATGAGGCTGGACACTCTTGGGGCTGAGAGGATTGGTGAGCTTGGGTGAGCAAACGCAGACCCTTTAAAGTCCTACTGCGTGGTACCCATGCCGTGGGTCCCAAATCTCCAGGTTTAAGGGCATCTTCCTACATCGAAAACATGCGTGGGAAACCCAGAAGATGGTACACCGTGTGATCGGGAAAGGTTTCTCAAACGCACCTCATTTCTCCTCTCCTTGTGCTCGGGTTCGCCATTCCAGCCGCTCTACTAACAATCTCCCTACTTGGAGAATCAGCACCTTTAACCTCCTGTTTCGGACAGGTCGCAATTTGGCCTGAGGATGAACGGGAAGAGGGGGAACCAATGAGAGACTAGCTCTAGGTGTTGGGACAGGCACAGGTCACTCTATTTTCCCATCAGGAAGAAGAATGAACCACAGGCTCAGCCTGCCCCCCGGAACCAGTATACGGCCTGAAGCAATCCTGCGCTTTGGCGGCCAGCTCCCAAAAAAGCGAGTTGACAAATGGAGCTCAGGGGCACTGCAACTCACAAACCTGCAGAGTTATAAATGATAACTCTCGTCCACAAATATATTGAGGGAAGGCAACGAGGAGGATTTGAAAGCAAGGCAGAATTGCAGGAAACAGGTTTCAGGAGGCAGAGTCGACTCGCCTTGAAAGCACATGAAAAGCGGCAAAGCGTTGACAATGATGCCCTTGGCCAAAAAGGGCGTATGCGTTTTTTCCTGAATATATTCAGGAAAAAACGCATACGCCCTTTTTGGCCAACCAGGCAAGCCGGAAAGGCAAATCAGCGCTACAAAGAAGTCTCGCTTGCCATCGGTCAAAAGGGCCATGCTGAAAAAAGTGTAAAAACCAGAAATGCAGGACAGGCCATGGAGACATGGGAGCCTTGCTACGCTGATGGGCGGGCTGTAAATTGCCAACAGCCACTCTGGAGAAGTGTACGGTGTGTCCTGAAACATGTAATAAGCACAGCTTAGAGAGCATAGGGCACTTCCACTCATGGGCGTATAAATCGGGAAACCTAAAAATCAACAAGACACAGGCACCCCAAAGTTTAGGGCTGCTCTGTTTCCAAGAACCTCCACTTCGGTACACCTTCAATATCCCAGGAAAGCGAAAAATGGATAAAGAAGTTGTGGTACTTAGGCACAATGGAACATCACTCAGCCATGAAATCAATGTCATAAGGCTAGTAGCAGCAGGATGAGTGGATTTAGGTACGATGACTCTCAGTGAAATAAGTCACAGAGAAAAAGACACTTATCCTAAGATATCACTTATAGAGGGAATGTCAAAATCGCTACATTTGAACGGAATTACAAAACAGAACAGAGTCACACATTTAGAAAACACACTATGGCTGCTTAACGGGAAAGGTGAGGTGGGGTGATGCATAAAACAAGGGTTTGAAATTAGCTCAGATACCGTTCCACAAGCCGAATATGTAATAGACAAGACCTACTCCCTGCTCAGTGAACTGGACTCAACAGCCCCTATTCACCGCCCAAGAATATATCTGACTAGTAAGAGTCTTAAAACCTAGGTATTGATCTCTCTCTGGAAGTGCATCAAGAGGGTGTAAAGCGGCATAAACACAGCAGTGAAAAGCAGCTAAACCCCATTATAAAAATAGATTACTTAAAAAAAAAAAACCCCATAAAACAAAGACAGTGAAAGAGAGAGAAATTCTTCCAAAATCCGTTCAGGGGCTCTGATGCAACCTGGATTGACCATATCTAGACCCACAGCTGGATGAGACATGAGGCTGGACACTCTTGGGGCTGAGAGGATTGGTGAGCTTGGGTGAGCAAACGCAGACCCTTTAAAGTCCTACTGCGTGGTACCCATGCCGTGGGTCCCAAATCTCCAGGTTTAAGGGCATCTTCCTACATCGAAAACATGCGTGGGAAACCCAGAAGATGGTACACCGTGTGATCGGGAAAGGGTTCTCAAACGCACCTCATTTCTCCTCTCCTTGTGCTCGGGTTCGCCATTCCAGCCGCTCTACTAACAATCTCCCTACTTGGAGAATCAGCACCTTTAACCTCCTGTTTCGGACAGGTCGCAATTTGGCCTGAGGATGAACGGGAAGAGGGGGAACCAATGAGAGACTAGCTCTAGGTGTTGGGACAGGCACAGGTCACTCTATTTTCCCATCAGGAAGAAGAATGAACCACAGGCTCAGCCTGCCCCCCGGAACCAGTATACGGCCTGAAGCAATCCTGCGCTTTGGCGGCCAGCTCCCAAAAAAGCGAGTTGACAAATGGAGCTCAGGGGCACTGCAACTCACAAACCTGCAGAGTTATAAATGATAACTCTCGTCCACAAATATATTGAGGGAAGGCAACGAGGAGGATTTGAAAGCAAGGCAGAATTGCAGGAAACAGGTTTCAGGAGGCAGAGTCGACTCGCCTTGAAAGCACATGAAAAGCGGCAAAGCGTTGACAATGATGCCCTTGGCCAAAAAGGGCGTATGCGTTTTTTCCTGAATATATTCAGGAAAAAACGCATACGCCCTTTTTGGCCAACCAGGCAAGCCGGAAAGGCAAATCAGCGCTACAAAGAAGTCTCGCTTGCCATCGGTCAAAAGGGCCATGCTGAAAAAAGTGTAAAAACCAGAAATGCAGGACAGGCCATGGAGACATGGGAGCCTTGCTACGCTGATGGGCGGGCTGTAAATTGCCAACAGCCACTCTGGAGAAGTGTACGGTGTGTCCTGAAACATGTAATAAGCACAGCTTAGAGAGCATAGGGCACTTCCACTCATGGGCGTATAAATCGGGAAACCTAAAAATCAACAAGACACAGGCACCCCAAAGTTTAGGGCTGCTCTGTTTCCAAGAACCTCCACTTCGGTACACCTTCAATATCCCAGGAAAGCGAAAAATGGATAAAGAAGTTGTGGTACTTAGGCACAATGGAACATCACTCAGCCATGAAATCAATGTCATAAGGCTAGTAGCAGCAGGATGAGTGGATTTAGGTACGATGACTCTCAGTGAAATAAGTCACAGAGAAAAAGACACTTATCCTAAGATATCACTTATAGAGGGAATGTCAAAATCGCTACATTTGAACGGAATTACAAAACAGAACAGAGTCACACATTTAGAAAACACACTATGGCTGCTTAACGGGAAAGGTGAGGTGGGGTGATGCATAAAACAAGGGTTTGAAATTAGCTCAGATACCGTTCCACAAGCCGAATATGTAATAGACAAGACCTACTCCCTGCTCAGTGAACTGGACTCAACAGCCCCTATTCACCGCCCAAGAATATATCTGACTAGTAAGAGTCTTAAAACCTAGGTATTGATCTCTCTCTGGAAGTGCATCAAGAGGGTGTAAAGCGGCATAAACACAGCAGTGAAAAGCAGCTAAACCCCATTATAAAAATAGATTACTTAAAAAAAAAAAAAACCCATAAAACAAAGACAGTGAAAGAGAGAGAAATTCTTACAAAATCCGTTCAGGGGCTCTGATGCAACCTGGATTGACCATATCTAGACCCACAGCTGGATGAGACATGAGGCTGGACACTCTTGGGGCTGAGAGGATTGGTGAGCTTGGGTGAGCAAACGCAGACCCTTTAAAGTCCTACTGCGTGGTACCCATGCCGTGGGTCCCAAATCTCCAGGTTTAAGGGCATCTTCCTACATCGAAAACATGCGTGGGAAACCCAGAAGATGGTACACCGTGTGATCGGGAAAGGGTTCTCAAACGCACCTCATTTCTCCTCTCCTTGTGCTCGGGTTCGCCATTCCAGCCGCTCTACTAACAATCTCCCTACTTGGAGAATCAGCACCTTTAACCTCCTGTTTCGGACAGGTCGCAATTTGGCCTGAGGATGAACGGGAAGAGGGGGAACCAATGAGAGACTAGCTCTAGGTGTTGGGACAGGCACAGGTCACTCTATTTTCCCATCAGGAAGAAGAATGAACCACAGGCTCAGCCTGCCCCCCGGAACCAGTATACGGCCTGAAGCAATCCTGCGCTTTGGCGGCCAGCTCCCAAAAAAGCGAGTTGACAAATGGAGCTCAGGGGCACTGCAACTCACAAACCTGCAGAGTTATAAATGATAACTCTCGTCCACAAATATATTGAGGGAAGGCAACGAGGAGGATTTGAAAGCAAGGCAGAATTGCAGGAAACAGGTTTCAGGAGGCAGACTCGACTCGCCTTGAAAGCACATGAAAAGCGGCAAAGCGTTGACAATGATGCCCTTGGCCAAAAAGGGCGTATGCGTTTTTTCCTGAATATATTCAGGAAAAAACGCATACGCCCTTTTTGGCCAACCAGGCAAGCCGGAAAGGCAAATCAGCGCTACAAAGAAGTCTCGCTTGCCATCGGTCAAAAGGGCCATGCTGAAAAAAGTGTAAAAACCAGAAATGCAGGACAGGCCATGGAGACATGGGAGCCTTGCTACGCTGATGGGCGGGCTGTAAATTGCCAACAGCCACTCTGGAGAAGTGTACGGTGTGTCCTGAAACATGTAATAAGCACAGCTTAGAGAGCATAGGGCACTTCCACTCATGGGCGTATAAATCGGGAAACCTAAAAATCAACAAGACACAGGCACCCCAAAGTTTAGGGCTGCTCTGTTTCCAAGAACCTCCACTTCGGTACACCTTCAATATCCCAGGAAAGCGAAAAATGGATAAAGAAGTTGTGGTACTTAGGCACAATGGAATATCACTCAGCCATGAAATCAATGTCATAAGGCTAGTAGCAGCAGGATGAGTGGATTTAGGTACGATGACTCTCAGTGAAATAAGTCACAGAGAAAAAGACACTTATCCTAAGATATCACTTATAGAGGGAATGTCAAAATCGCTACACTTGAACGGAATTACAAAACAGAACAGAGTCACACATTTAGAAAACACACTATGGCTGCTTAACGGGAAAGGTGAGGTGGGGTGATGCATAAAACAAGGGTTTGAAATTAGCTCAGATACCGTTCCACAAGCCGAATATGTAATAGACAAGACCTACTCCCTGCTCAGTGAACTGGACTCAACAGCCCCTATTCACCGCCCAAGAATATATCTGACTAGTAAGAGTCTTAAAACCTAGGTATTGATCTCTCTCTGGAAGTGCATCAAGAGGGTGTAAAGCGGCATAAACACAGCAGTGAAAAGCAGCTAAACCCCATTATAAAAATAGATTACTTAAAAAAAAACCCCATAAAACAAAGACAGTGAAAGAGAGAGAAATTCTTACAAAATCCGTTCAGGGGCTCTGATGCAACCTGGATTGACCATATCTAGACCCACAGCTGGATGAGACATGAGGCTGGACACTCTTGGGGCTGAGAGGATTGGTGAGCTTGGGTGAGCAAACGCAGACCCTTTAAAGTCCTACTGCGTGGTACCCATGCCGTGGGTCCCAAATCTCCAGGTTCAAGGGCATCTTCCTACATCGAAAACATGCGTGGGAAACCCAGAAGATGGTACACCGTGTGATCGGGAAAGGGTTCTCAAACGCACCTCATTTCTCCTCTCCTTGTGCTCGGGTTCGCCATTCCAGCCGCTCTACTAACAATCTCCCTACTTGGAGAATCAGCACCTTTAACCTCCTGTTTCGGACAGGTCGCAATTTGGCCTGAGGATGAACGGGAAGAGGGGGAACCAATGAGAGACTAGCTCTAGGTGTTGGGACAGGCACAGGTCACTCTATTTTCCCATCAGGAAGAAGAATGAACCACAGGCTCAGCCTGCCCCCCGGAACCAGTATACGGCCTGAAGCAATCCTGCGCTTTGGCGGCCAGCTCCCAAAAAAGCGAGTTGACAAATGGAGCTCAGGGGCACTGCAACTCACAAACCTGCAGAGTTATAAATGATAACTCTCGTCCACAAATATATTGAGGGAAGGCAACGAGGAGGATTTGAAAGCAAGGCAGAATTGCAGGAAACAGGTTTCAGGAGGCAGACTCGACTCGCCTTGAAAGCACATGAAAAGCGGCAAAGCGTTGACAATGATGCCCTTGGCCAAAAAGGGCGTATGCGTTTTTTCCTGAATATATTCAGGAAAAAACGCATACGCCCTTTTTGGCCAACCAGGCAAGCCGGAAAGGCAAATCAGCGCTACAAAGAAGTCTCGCTTGCCATCGGTCAAAAGGGCCATGCTGAAAAAAGTGTAAAAACCAGAAATGCAGGACAGGCCATGGAGACATGGGAGCCTTGCTACGCTGATGGGCGGGCTGTAAATTGCCAACAGCCACTCTGGAGAAGTGTACGGTGTGTCCTGAAACATGTAATAAGCACAGCTTAGAGAGCATAGGGCACTTCCACTCATGGGCGTATAAATCGGGAAACCTAAAAATCAACAAGACACAGGCACCCCAAAGTTTAGGGCTGCTCTGTTTCCAAGAACCTCCACTTCGGTACACCTTCAATATCCCAGGAAAGCGAAAAATGGATAAAGAAGTTGTGGTACTTAGGCACAATGGAATATCACTCAGCCATGAAATCAATGTCATAAGGCTAGTAGCAGCAGGATGAGTGGATTTAGGTACGATGACTCTCAGTGAAATAAGTCACAGAGAAAAAGACACTTATCCTAAGATATCACTTATAGAGGGAATGTCAAAATCGCTACACTTGAACGGAATTACAAAACAGAACAGAGTCACACATTTAGAAAACACACTATGGCTGCTTAATGGGAAAGGTGAGGTGGGGTGATGCATAAAACAAGGGTTTGAAATTAGCTCAGATACCGTTCCACAAGCCGAATATGTAATAGACAAGACCTACTCCCTGCTCAGTGAACTGGACTCAACAGCCCCTATTCACCGCCCAAGAATATATCTGACTAGTAAGAGTCTTAAAACCTAGGTATTGATCTCTCTCTGGAAGTGCATCAAGAGGGTGTAAAGCGGCATAAACACAGCAGTGAAAAGCAGCTAAACCCCATTATAAAAATAGATTACTTAAAAAAAAACCCCATAAAACAAAGACAGTGAAAGAGAGAGAAATTCTTACAAAATCCGTTCAGGGGCTCTGATGCAACCTGGATTGACCATATCTAGACCCACAGCTGGATGAGACATGAGGCTGGACACTCTTGGGGCTGAGAGGATTGGTGAGCTTGGGTGAGCAAACGCAGACCCTTTAAAGTCCTACTGCGTGGTACCCATGCCGTGGGTCCCAAATCTCCAGGTTCAAGGGCATCTTCCTACATCGAAAACATGCGTGGGAAACCCAGAAGATGGTACACCGTGTGATCGGGAAAGGGTTCTCAAACGCACCTCATTTCTCCTCTCCTTGTGCTCGGGTTCGCCATTCCAGCCGCTCTACTAACAATCTCCCTACTTGGAGAATCAGCACCTTTAACCTCCTGTTTCGGACAGGTCGCAATTTGGCCTGAGGATGAACGGGAAGAGGGGGAACCAATGAGAGACTAGCTCTAGGTGTTGGGACAGGCACAGGTCACTCTATTTTCCCATCAGGAAGAAGAATGAACCACAGGCTCAGCCTGCCCCCCGGAACCAGTATACGGCCTGAAGCAATCCTGCGCTTTGGCGGCCAGCTCCCAAAAAAGCGAGTTGACAAATGGAGCTCAGGGGCACTGCAACTCACAAACCTGCAGAGTTATAAATGATAACTCTCGTCCACAAATATATTGAGGGAAGGCAACGAGGAGGATTTGAAAGCAAGGCAGAATTGCAGGAAACAGGTTTCAGGAGGCAGAGTCGACTCGCCTTGAAAGCACATGAAAAGCGGCAAAGCGTTGACAATGATGCCCTTGGCCAAAAAGGGCGTATGCGTTTTTTCCTGAATATATTCAGGAAAAAACGCATACGCCCTTTTTGGCCAACCAGGCAAGCCGGAAAGGCAAATCAGCGCTACAAAGAAGTCTCGCTTGCCATCGGTCAAAAGGGCCATGCTGAAAAAAGTGTAAAAACCAGAAATGCAGGACAGGCCATGGAGACATGGGAGCCTTGCTACGCTGATGGGCGGGCTGTAAATTGCCAACAGCCACTCTGGAGAAGTGTACGGTGTGTCCTGAAACATGTAATAAGCACAGCTTAGAGAGCATAGGGCACTTCCACTCATGGGCGTATAAATCGGGAAACCTAAAAATCAACAAGACACAGGCACCCCAAAGTTTAGGGCTGCTCTGTTTCCAAGAACCTCCACTTCGGTACACCTTCAATATCCCAGGAAAGCGAAAAATGGATAAAGAAGTTGTGGTACTTAGGCACAATGGAATATCACTCAGCCATGAAATCAATGTCATAAGGCTAGTAGCAGCAGGATGAGTGGATTTAGGTACGATGACTCTCAGTGAAATAAGTCACAGAGAAAAAGACACTTATCCTAAGATATCACTTATAGAGGGAATGTCAAAATCGCTACATTTGAACGGAATTACAAAACAGAACAGAGTCACACATTTAGAAAACACACTATGGCTGCTTAACGGGAAAGGTGAGGTGGGGTGATGCATAAAACAAGGGTTTGAAATTAGCTCAGATACCGTTCCACAAGCCGAATATGTAATAGACAAGACCTACTCCCTGCTCAGTGAACTGGACTCAACAGCCCCTATTCACCGCCCAAGAATATATCTGACTAGTAAGAGTCTTAAAACCTAGGTATTGATCTCTCTCTGGAAGTGCATCAAGAGGGTGTAAAGCGGCATAAACACAGCAGTGAAAAGCAGCTAAACCCCATTATAAAAATAGATTACTTAAAAAAAAAAAAACCCCATAAAACAAAGACAGTGAAAGAGAGAGAAATTCTTACAAAATCCGTTCAGGGGCTCTGATGCAACCTGGATTGACCATATCTAGACCCACAGCTGGATGAGACATGAGGCTGGACACTCTTGGGGCTGAGAGGATTGGTGAGCTTGGGTGAGCAAACGCAGACCCTTTAAAGTCCTACTGCGTGGTACCCATGCCGTGGGTCCCAAATCTCCAGGTTTAAGGGCATCTTCCTACATCGAAAACATGCGTGGGAAACCCAGAAGATGGTACACCGTGTGATCGGGAAAGGTTTCTCAAACGCACCTCATTTCTCCTCTCCTTGTGCTCGGGTTCGCCATTCCAGCCGCTCTACTAACAATCTCCCTACTTGGAGAATCAGCACCTTTAACCTCCTGTTTCAGACAGGTCGCAATTTGGCCTGAGGATGAACGGGAAGAGGGGGAACCAATGAGAGACTAGCTCTAGGTGTTGGGACAGGCACAGGTCACTCTATTTTCCCATCAGGAAGAAGAATGAACCACAGGCTCAGCCTGCCCCCCGGAACCAGTATACGGCCTGAAGCAATCCTGCGCTTTGGCGGCCAGCTCCCAAAAAAGCGAGTTGACAAATGGAGCTCAGGGGCACTGCAACTCACAAACCTGCAGAGTTATAAATGATAACTCTCGTCCACAAATATATTGAGGGAAGGCAACGAGGAGGATTTGAAAGCAAGGCAGAATTGCAGGAAACAGGTTTCAGGAGGCAGAGTCGACTCGCCTTGAAAGCACATGAAAAGCGGCAAAGCGTTGACAATGATGCCCTTGGCCAAAAAGGGCGTATGCGTTTTTTCCTGAATATATTCAGGAAAAAACGCATACGCCCTTTTTGGCCAACCAGGCAAGCCGGAAAGGCAAATCAGCGCTACAAAGAAGTCTCGCTTGCCATCGGTCAAAAGGGCCATGCTGAAAAAAGTGTAAAAACCAGAAATGCAGGACAGGCCATGGAGACATGGGAGCCTTGCTACGATGATGGGCGGGCTGTAAATTGCCAACAGCCACTCTGGAGAAGTGTACGGTGTGTCCTGAAACATGTAATAAGCACAGCTTAGAGAGCATAGGGCACTTCCACTCATGGGCGTATAAATCGGGAAACCTAAAAATCAACAAGACACAGGCACCCCAAAGTTTAGGGCTGCTCTGTTTCCAAGAACCTCCACTTCGGTACACCTTCAATATCCCAGGAAAGCGAAAAATGGATAAAGAAGTTGTGGTACTTAGGCACAATGGAATATCACTCAGCCATGAAATCAATGTCATAAGGCTAGTAGCAGCAGGATGAGTGGATTTAGGTACGATGACTCTCAGTGAAATAAGTCACAGAGAAAAAGACACTTATCCTAAGATATCACTTATAGAGGGAATGTCAAAATCGCTACATTTGAACGGAATTACAAAACAGAACAGAGTCACACATTTAGAAAACACACTATGGCTGCTTAACGGGAAAGGTGAGGTGGGGTGATGCATAAAACAAGGGTTTGAAATTAGCTCAGATACCGTTCCACAAGCCGAATATGTAATAGACAAGACCTACTCCCTGCTCAGTGAACTGGACTCAACAGCCCCTATTCACCGCCCAAGAATATATCTGACTAGTAAGAGTCTTAAAACCTAGGTATTGATCTCTCTCTGGAAGTGCATCAAGAGGGTGTAAAGCGGCATAAACACAGCAGTGAAAAGCAGCTAAACCCCATTATAAAAATAGATTACTTAAAAAAAAAAAAACCCCATAAAACAAAGACAGTGAAAGAGAGAGAAATTCTTCCAAAATCCGTTCAGGGGCTCTGATGCAACCTGGATTGACCATATCTAGACCCACAGCTGGATGAGACATGAGGCTGGACACTCTTGGGGCTGAGAGGATTGGTGAGCTTGGGTGAGCAAACGCAGACCCTTTAAAGTCCTACTGCGTGGTACCCATGCCGTGGGTCCCAAATCTCCAGGTTCAAGGGCATCTTCCTACATCGAAAACATGCGTGGGAAACCCAGAAGATGGTACACCGTGTGATCGGGAAAGGTTTCTCAAACGCACCTCCTTTCTCCTCTCCTTGTGCTCGGGTTCGCCATTCCAGCCGCTCTACTAACAATCTCCCTACTTGGAGAATCAGCACCTTTAACCTCCTGTTTCGGACAGGTCGCAATTTGGCCTGAGGATGAACGGGAAGAGGGGGAACCAATGAGAGACTAGCTCTAGGTGTTGGGACAGGCACAGGTCACTCTATTTTCCCATCAGGAAGAAGAATGAACCACAGGCTCAGCCTGACCCCCGGAACCAGTATACGGCCTGAAGCAATCCTGCGCTTTGGCGGCCAGCTCCCAAAAAAGCGAGTTGACAAATGGAGCTCAGGGGCACTGCAACTCACAAACCTGCAGAGTTATAAATGATAACTCTCGTCCACAAATATATTGAGGGAAGGCAACGAGGAGGATTTGAAAGCAAGGCAGAATTGCAGGAAACAGGTTTCAGGAGGCAGACTCGACTCGCCTTGAAAGCACATGAAAAGCGGCAAAGCGTTGACAATGATGCCCTTGGCCAAAAAGGGCGTATGCGTTTTTTCCTGAATATATTCAGGAAAAAACGCATACGCCCTTTTTGGCCAACCAGGCAAGCCCGAAAGGCAAATCAGCGCTACAAAGAAGTCTCGCTTGCCATCGGTCAAAAGGGCCATGCTGAAAAAAGTGTAAAAACCAGAAATGCAGGACAGGCCATGGAGACATGGGAGCCTTGCTACGCTGATGGGCGGGCTGTAAATTGCCAACAGCCACTCTGGAGAAGTGTACGGTGTGTCCTGAAACATGTAATAAGCACAGCTTAGAGAGCATAGGGCACTTCCACTCATGGGCGTATAAATCGGGAAACCTAAAAATCAACAAGACACAGGCACCCCAAAGTTTAGGGCTGCTCTGTTTCCAAGAACCTCCACTTCGGTACACCTTCAATATCCCAGGAAAGCGAAAAATGGATAAAGAAGTTGTGGTACTTAGGCACAATGGAATATCACTCAGCCATGAAATCAATGTCATAAGGCTAGTAGCAGCAGGATGAGTGGATTTAGGTACGATGACTCTCAGTGAAATAAGTCACAGAGAAAAAGACACTTATCCTAAGATATCACTTATAGAGGGAATGTCAAAATCGCTACACTTGAACGGAATTACAAAACAGAACAGAGTCACACATTTAGAAAACACACTATGGCTGCTTAACGGGAAAGGTGAGGTGGGGTGATGCATAAAACAAGGGTTTGAAATTAGCTCAGATACCGTTCCACAAGCCGAATATGTAATAGACAAGACCTACTCCCTGCTCAGTGAACTGGACTCAACAGCCCCTATTCACCGCCCAAGAATATATCTGACTAGTAAGAGTCTTAAAACCTAGGTATTGATCTCTCTCTGGAAGTGCATCAAGAGGGTGTAAAGCGGCATAAACACAGCAGTGAAAAGCAGCTAAACCCCATTATAAAAATAGATTACTTAAAAAAAAACCCCATAAAACAAAGACAGTGAAAGAGAGAGAAATTCTTACAAAATCCGTTCAGGGGCTCTGATGCAACCTGGATTGACCATATCTAGACCCACAGCTGGATGAGACATGAGGCTGGACACTCTTGGGGCTGAGAGGATTGGTGAGCTTGGGTGAGCAAACGCAGACCCTTTAAAGTCCTACTGCGTGGTACCCATGCCGTGGGTCCCAAATCTCCAGGTTTAAGGGCATCTTCCTACATCGAAAACATGCGTGGGAAACCCAGAAGATGGTACACCGTGTGATCGGGAAAGGTTTCTCAAACGCACCTCATTTCTCCTCTCCTTGTGCTCGGGTTCGCCATTCCAGCCGCTCTACTAACAATCTCCCTACTTGGAGAATCAGCACCTTTAACCTCCTGTTTCGGACAGGTCGCAATTTGGCCTGAGGATGAACGGGAAGAGGGGGAACCAATGAGAGACTAGCTCTAGGTGTTGGGACAGGCACAGGTCACTCTATTTTCCCATCAGGAAGAAGAATGAACCACAGGCTCAGCCTGCCCCCCGGAACCAGTATACGGCCTGAAGCAATCCTGCGCTTTGGCGGCCAGCTCCCAAAAAAGCGAGTTGACAAATGGAGCTCAGGGGCACTGCAACTCACAAACCTGCAGAGTTATAAATGATAACTCTCGTCCACAAATATATTGAGGGAAGGCAACGAGGAGGATTTGAAAGCAAGGCAGAATTGCAGGAAACAGGTTTCAGGAGGCAGAGTCGACTCGCCTTGAAAGCACATGAAAAGCGGCAAAGCGTTGACAATGATGCCCTTGGCCAAAAAGGGCGTATGCGTTTTTTCCTGAATATATTCAGGAAAAAACGCATACGCCCTTTTTGGCCAACCAGGCAAGCCGGAAAGGCAAATCAGCGCTACAAAGAAGTCTCGCTTGCCATCGGTCAAAAGGGCCATGCTGAAAAAAGTGTAAAAACCAGAAATGCAGGACAGGCCATGGAGACATGGGAGCCTTGCTACGCTGATGGGCGGGCTGTAAATTGCCAACAGCCACTCTGGAGAAGTGTACGGTGTGTCCTGAAACATGTAATAAGCACAGCTTAGAGAGCATAGGGCACTTCCACTCATGGGCGTATAAATCGGGAAACCTAAAAATCAACAAGACACAGGCACCCCAAAGTTTAGGGCTGCTCTGTTTCCAAGAACCTCCACTTCGGTACACCTTCAATATCCCAGGAAAGCGAAAAATGGATAAAGAAGTTGTGGTACTTAGGCACAATGGAACATCACTCAGCCATGAAATCAATGTCATAAGGCTAGTAGCAGCAGGATGAGTGGATTTAGGTACGATGACTCTCAGTGAAATAAGTCACAGAGAAAAAGACACTTATCCTAAGATATCACTTATAGAGGGAATGTCAAAATCGCTACATTTGAACGGAATTACAAAACAGAACAGAGTCACACATTTAGAAAACACACTATGGCTGCTTAACGGGAAAGGTGAGGTGGGGTGATGCATAAAACAAGGGTTTGAAATTAGCTCAGATACCGTTCCACAAGCCGAATATGTAATAGACAAGACCTACTCCCTGCTCAGTGAACTGGACTCAACAGCCCCTATTCACCGCCCAAGAATATATCTGACTAGTAAGAGTCTTAAAACCTAGGTATTGATCTCTCTCTGGAAGTGCATCAAGAGGGTGTAAAGCGGCATAAACACAGCAGTGAAAAGCAGCTAAACCCCATTATAAAAATAGATTACTTAAAAAAAAAAAAACCCCATAAAACAAAGACAGTGAAAGAGAGAGAAATTCTTCCAAAATCCGTTCAGGGGCTCTGATGCAACCTGGATTGACCATATCTAGACCCACAGCTGGATGAGACATGAGGCTGGACACTCTTGGGGCTGAGAGGATTGGTGAGCTTGGGTGAGCAAACGCAGACCCTTTAAAGTCCTACTGCGTGGTACCCATGCCGTGGGTCCCAAATCTCCAGGTTTAAGGGCATCTTCCTACATCGAAAACATGCGTGGGAAACCCAGAAGATGGTACACCGTGTGATCGGGAAAGGTTTCTCAAACGCACCTCATTTCTCCTCTCCTTGTGCTCGGGTTCGCCATTCCAGCCGCTCTACTAACAATCTCCCTACTTGGAGAATCAGCACCTTTAACCTCCTGTTTCAGACAGGTCGCAATTTGGCCTGAGGATGAACGGGAAGAGGGGGAACCAATGAGAGACTAGCTCTAGGTGTTGGGACAGGCACAGGTCACTCTATTTTCCCATCAGGAAGAAGAATGAACCACAGGCTCAGCCTGACCCCCGGAACCAGTATACGGCCTGAAGCAATCCTGCGCTTTGGCGGCCAGCTCCCAAAAAAGCGAGTTGACAAATGGAGCTCAGGGGCACTGCAACTCACAAACCTGCAGAGTTATAAATGATAACTCTCGTCCACAAATATATTGAGGGAAGGCAACGAGGAGGATTTGAAAGCAAGGCAGAATTGCAGGAAACAGGTTTCAGGAGGCAGACTCGACTCGCCTTGAAAGCACATGAAAAGCGGCAAAGCGTTGACAATGATGCCCTTGGCCAAAAAGGGCGTATGCGTTTTTTCCTGAATATATTCAGGAAAAAACGCATACGCCCTTTTTGGCCAACCAGGCAAGCCGGAAAGGCAAATCAGCGCTACAAAGAAGTCTCGCTTGCCATCGGTCAAAAGGGCCATGCTGAAAAAAGTGTAAAAACCAGAAATGCAGGACAGGCCATGGAGACATGGGAGCCTTGCTACGCTGATGGGCGGGCTGTAAATTGCCAACAGCCACTCTGGAGAAGTGTACGGTGTGTCCTGAAACATGTAATAAGCACAGCTTAGAGAGCATAGGGCACTTCCACTCATGGGCGTATAAATCGGGAAACCTAAAAATCAACAAGACACAGGCACCCCAAAGTTTAGGGCTGCTCTGTTTCCAAGAACCTCCACTTCGGTACACCTTCAATATCCCAGGAAAGCGAAAAATGGATAAAGAAGTTGTGGTACTTAGGCACAATGGAACATCACTCAGCCATGAAATCAATGTCATAAGGCTAGTAGCAGCAGGATGAGTGGATTTAGGTACGATGACTCTCAGTGAAATAAGTCACAGAGAAAAAGACACTTATCCTAAGATATCACTTATAGAGGGAATGTCAAAATCGCTACATTTGAACGGAATTACAAAACAGAACAGAGTCACACATTTAGAAAACACACTATGGCTGCTTAACGGGAAAGGTGAGGTGGGGTGATGCATAAAACAAGGGTTTGAAATTAGCTCAGATACCGTTCCACAAGCCGAATATGTAATAGACAAGACCTACTCCCTGCTCAGTGAACTGGACTCAACAGCCCCTATTCACCGCCCAAGAATATATCTGACTAGTAAGAGTCTTAAAACCTAGGTATTGATCTCTCTCTGGAAGTGCATCAAGAGGGTGTAAAGCGGCATAAACACAGCAGTGAAAAGCAGCTAAACCCCATTATAAAAATAGATTACTTAAAAAAAAAAAAAACCCATAAAACAAAGACAGTGAAAGAGAGAGAAATTCTTCCAAAATCCGTTCAGGGGCTCTGATGCAACCTGGATTGACCATATCTAGACCCACAGCTGGATGAGACATGAGGCTGGACACTCTTGGGGCTGAGAGGATTGGTGAGCTTGGGTGAGCAAACGCAGACCCTTTAAAGTCCTACTGCGTGGTACCCATGCCGTGGGTCCCAAATCTCCAGGTTTAAGGGCATCTTCCTACATCGAAAACATGCGTGGGAAACCCAGAAGATGGTACACCGTGTGATCGGGAAAGGTTTCTCAAACGCACCTCATTTCTCCTCTCCTTGTGCTCGGGTTCGCCATTCCAGCCGCTCTACTAACAATCTCCCTACTTGGAGAATCAGCACCTTTAACCTCCTGTTTCAGACAGGTCGCAATTTGGCCTGAGGATGAACGGGAAGAGGGGGAACCAATGAGAGACTAGCTCTAGGTGTTGGGACAGGCACAGGTCACTCTATTTTCCCATCAGGAAGAAGAATGAACCACAGGCTCAGCCTGACCCCCGGAACCAGTATACGGCCTGAAGCAATCCTGCGCTTTGGCGGCCAGCTCCCAAAAAAGCGAGTTGACAAATGGAGCTCAGGGGCACTGCAACTCACAAACCTGCAGAGTTATAAATGATAACTCTCGTCCACAAATATATTGAGGGAAGGCAACGAGGAGGATTTGAAAGCAAGGCAGAATTGCAGGAAACAGGTTTCAGGAGGCAGAGTCGACTCGCCTTGAAAGCACATGAAAAGCGGCAAAGCGTTGACAATGATGCCCTTGGCCAAAAAGGGCGTATGCGTTTTTTCCTGAATATATTCAGGAAAAAACGCATACGCCCTTTTTGGCCAACCAGGCAAGCCGGAAAGGCAAATCAGCGCTACAAAGAAGTCTCGCTTGCCATCGGTCAAAAGGGCCATGCTGAAAAAAGTGTAAAAACCAGAAATGCAGGACAGGCCATGGAGACATGGGAGCCTTGCTACGCTGATGGGCGGGCTGTAAATTGCCAACAGCCACTCTGGAGAAGTGTACGGTGTGTCCTGAAACATGTAATAAGCACAGCTTAGAGAGCATAGGGCACTTCCACTCATGGGCGTATAAATCGGGAAACCTAAAAATCAACAAGACACAGGCACCCCAAAGTTTAGGGCTGCTCTGTTTCCAAGAACCTCCACTTCGGTACACCTTCAATATCCCAGGAAAGCGAAAAATGGATAAAGAAGTTGTGGTACTTAGGCACAATGGAATATCACTCAGCCATGAAATCAATGTCATAAGGCTAGTAGCAGCAGGATGAGTGGATTTAGGTACGATGACTCTCAGTGAAATAAGTCACAGAGAAAAAGACACTTATCCTAAGATATCACTTATAGAGGGAATGTCAAAATCGCTACATTTGAACGGAATTACAAAACAGAACAGAGTCACACATTTAGAAAACACACTATGGCTGCTTAACGGGAAAGGTGAGGTGGGGTGATGCATAAAACAAGGGTTTGAAATTAGCTCAGATACCGTTCCACAAGCCGAATATGTAATAGACAAGACCTACTCCCTGCTCAGTGAACTGGACTCAACAGCCCCTATTCACCGCCCAAGAATATATCTGACTAGTAAGAGTCTTAAAACCTAGGTATTGATCTCTCTCTGGAAGTGCATCAAGAGGGTGTAAAGCGGCATAAACACAGCAGTGAAAAGCAGCTAAACCCCATTATAAAAATAGATTACTTAAAAAAAAAAAAACCCCATAAAACAAAGACAGTGAAAGAGAGAGAAATTCTTCCAAAATCCGTTCAGGGGCTCTGATGCAACCTGGATTGACCATATCTAGACCCACAGCTGGATGAGACATGAGGCTGGACACTCTTGGGGCTGAGAGGATTGGTGAGCTTGGGTGAGCAAACGCAGACCCTTTAAAGTCCTACTGCGTGGTACCCATGCCGTGGGTCCCAAATCTCCAGGTTTAAGGGCATCTTCCTACATCGAAAACATGCGTGGGAAACCCAGAAGATGGTACACCGTGTGATCGGGAAAGGTTTCTCAAACGCACCTCATTTCTCCTCTCCTTGTGCTCGGGTTCGCCATTCCAGCCGCTCTACTAACAATCTCCCTACTTGGAGAATCAGCACCTTTAACCTCCTGTTTCAGACAGGTCGCAATTTGGCCTGAGGATGAACGGGAAGAGGGGGAACCAATGAGAGACTAGCTCTAGGTGTTGGGACAGGCACAGGTCACTCTATTTTCCCATCAGGAAGAAGAATGAACCACAGGCTCAGCCTGACCCCCGGAACCAGTATACGGCCTGAAGCAATCCTGCGCTTTGGCGGCCAGCTCCCAAAAAAGCGAGTTGACAAATGGAGCTCAGGGGCACTGCAACTCACAAACCTGCAGAGTTATAAATGATAACTCTCGTCCACAAATATATTGAGGGAAGGCAACGAGGAGGATTTGAAAGCAAGGCAGAATTGCAGGAAACAGGTTTCAGGAGGCAGACTCGACTCGCCTTGAAAGCACATGAAAAGCGGCAAAGCGTTGACAATGATGCCCTTGGCCAAAAAGGGCGTATGCGTTTTTTCCTGAATATATTCAGGAAAAAACGCATACGCCCTTTTTGGCCAACCAGGCAAGCCGGAAAGGCAAATCAGCGCTACAAAGAAGTCTCGCTTGCCATCGGTCAAAAGGGCCATGCTGAAAAAAGTGTAAAAACCAGAAATGCAGGACAGGCCATGGAGACATGGGAGCCTTGCTACGCTGATGGGCGGGCTGTAAATTGCCAACAGCCACTCTGGAGAAGTGTACGGTGTGTCCTGAAACATGTAATAAGCACAGCTTAGAGAGCATAGGGCACTTCCACTCATGGGCGTATAAATCGGGAAACCTAAAAATCAACAAGACACAGGCACCCCAAAGTTTAGGGCTGCTCTGTTTCCAAGAACCTCCACTTCGGTACACCTTCAATATCCCAGGAAAGCGAAAAATGGATAAAGAAGTTGTGGTACTTAGGCACAATGGAATATCACTCAGCCATGAAATCAATGTCATAAGGCTAGTAGCAGCAGGATGAGTGGATTTAGGTACGATGACTCTCAGTGAAATAAGTCACAGAGAAAAAGACACTTATCCTAAGATATCACTTATAGAGGGAATGTCAAAATCGCTACACTTGAACGGAATTACAAAACAGAACAGAGTCACACATTTAGAAAACACACTATGGCTGCTTAACGGGAAAGGTGAGGTGGGGTGATGCATAAAACAAGGGTTTGAAATTAGCTCAGATACCGTTCCACAAGCCGAATATGTAATAGACAAGACCTACTCCCTGCTCAGTGAACTGGACTCAACAGCCCCTATTCACCGCCCAAGAATATATCTGACTAGTAAGAGTCTTAAAACCTAGGTATTGATCTCTCTCTGGAAGTGCATCAAGAGGGTGTAAAGCGGCATAAACACAGCAGTGAAAAGCAGCTAAACCCCATTATAAAAATAGATTACTTAAAAAAAAAACCCATAAAACAAAGACAGTGAAAGAGAGAGAAATTCTTACAAAATCCGTTCAGGGGCTCTGATGCAACCTGGATTGACCATATCTAGACCCACAGCTGGATGAGACATGAGGCTGGACACTCTTGGGGCTGAGAGGATTGGTGAGCTTGGGTGAGCAAACGCAGACCCTTTAAAGTCCTACTGCGTGGTACCCATGACGTGGGTCCGAAATCTCCAGGTTCAAGGGCATCTTCCTACATCGAAAACATGCGTGGGAAACCCAGAAGATGGTACACCGTGTGATCGGGAAAGGTTTCTCAAACGCACCTCATTTCTCCTCTCCTTGTGCTCGGGTTCGCCATTCCAGCCGCTCTACTAACCATCTCCCTACTTGGAGAATCAGCACCTTTAACCTCCTGTTTCGGACAGGTCGCAATTTGGCCTGAGGATGAACGGGAAGAGGGGGAACCAATGAGAGACTAGCTCTAGGTGTTGGGACAGGCACAGGTCACTCTATTTTCCCATCAGGAAGAAGAATGAACCACAGGCTCAGCCTGCCCCCCGGAACCAGTATACGGCCTGAAGCAATCCTGCGCTTTGGCGGCCAGCTCCCAAAAAAGCGAGTTGACAAATGGAGCTCAGGGGCACTGCAACTCACAAACCTGCAGAGTTATAAATGATAACTCTCGTCCACAAATATATTGAGGGAAGGCAACGAGGAGGATTTGAAAGCAAGGCAGAATTGCAGGAAACAGGTTTCAGGAGGCAGACTCGACTCGCCTTGAAAGCACATGAAAAGCGGCAAAGCGTTGACAATGATGCCCTTGGCCAAAAAGGGCGTATGCGTTTTTTCCTGAATATATTCAGGAAAAAACGCATACGCCCTTTTTGGCCAACCAGGCAAGCCGGAAAGGCAAATCAGCGCTACAAAGAAGTCTCGCTTGCCATCGGTCAAAAGGGCCATGCTGAAAAAAGTGTAAAAACCAGAAATGCAGGACAGGCCATGGAGACATGGGAGCCTTGCTACGCTGATGGGCGGGCTGTAAATTGCCAACAGCCACTCTGGAGAAGTGTACGGTGTGTCCTGAAACATGTAATAAGCACAGCTTAGAGAGCATAGGGCACTTCCACTCATGGGCGTATAAATCGGGAAACCTAAAAATCAACAAGACACAGGCACCCCAAAGTTTAGGGCTGCTCTGTTTCCAAGAACCTCCACTTCGGTACACCTTCAATATCCCAGGAAAGCGAAAAATGGATAAAGAAGTTGTGGTACTTAGGCACAATGGAATATCACTCAGCCATGAAATCAATGTCATAAGGCTAGTAGCAGCAGGATGAGTGGATTTAGGTACGATGACTCTCAGTGAAATAAGTCACAGAGAAAAAGACACTTATCCTAAGATATCACTTATAGAGGGAATGTCAAAATCGCTACATTTGAACGGAAATACAAAACAGAACAGAGTCACACATTTAGAAAACACACTATGGCTGCTTAACGGGAAAGGTGAGGTGGGGTGATGCATAAAACAAGGGTTTGAAATTAGCTCAGATACCGTTCCACAAGCCGAATATGTAATAGACAAGACCTACTCCCTGCTCAGTGAACTGGACTCAACAGCCCCTATTCACCGCCCAAGAATATATCTGACTAGTAAGAGTCTTAAAACCTAGGTATTGATCTCTCTCTGGAAGTGCATCAAGAGGGTGTAAAGCGGCATAAACACAGCAGTGAAAAGCAGCTAAACCCCATTATAAAAATAGATTACTTAAAAAAAAACCCCATAAAACAAAGACAGTGAAAGCGAGAGAAATTCTTACAAAATCCGTTCAGGGGCTCTGATGCAACCTGGATTGACCATATCTAGACCCACAGCTGGATGAGACATGAGGCTGGACACTCTTGGGGCTGAGAGGATTGGTGAGCTTGGGTGAGCAAACGCAGACCCTTTAAAGTCCTACTGCGTGGTACCCATGCCGTGGGTCCCAAATCTCCAGGTTCAAGGGCATCTTCCTACATCGAAAACATGCGTGGGAAACCCAGAAGATGGTACACCGTGTGATCGGGAAAGGTTTCTCAAACGCACCTCCTTTCTCCTCTCCTTGTGCTCGGGTTCGCCATTCCAGCCGCTCTACTAACAATCTCCCTACTTGGAGAATCAGCACCTTTAACCTCCTGTTTCGGACAGGTCGCAATTTGGCCTGAGGATGAACGGGAAGAGGGGGAACCAATGAGAGACTAGCTCTAGGTGTTGGGACAGGCACAGGTCACTCTATTTTCCCATCAGGAAGAAGAATGAACCACAGGCTCAGCCTGCCCCCCGGAACCAGTATACGGCCTGAAGCAATCCTGCGCTTTGGCGGCCAGCTCCCAAAAAAGCGAGTTGACAAATGGAGCTCAGGGGCACTGCAACTCACAAACCTGCAGAGTTATAAATGATAACTCTCGTCCACAAATATATTGAGGGAAGGCAACGAGGAGGATTTGAAAGCAAGGCAGAATTGCAGGAAACAGGTTTCAGGAGGCAGACTCGACTCGCCTTGAAAGCACATGAAAAGCGGCAAAGCGTTGACAATGATGCCCTTGGCCAAAAAGGGCGTATGCGTTTTTTTCCTGAATATATTCAGGAAAAAACGCATACGCCCTTTTTGGCCAACCAGGCAAGCCGGAAAGGCAAATCAGCGCTACAAAGAAGTCTCGCTTGCCATCGGTCAAAAGGGCCATGCTGAAAAAAGTGTAAAAACCAGAAATGCAGGACAGGCCATGGAGACATGGGAGCCTTGCTACGCTGATGGGCGGGCTGTAAATTGCCAACAGCCACTCTGGAGAAGTGTACGGTGTGTCCTGAAACATGTAATAAGCACAGCTTAGAGAGCATAGGGCACTTCCACTCATGGGCGTATAAATCGGGAAACCTAAAAATCAACAAGACACAGGCACCCCAAAGTTTAGGGCTGCTCTGTTTCCAAGAACCTCCACTTCGGTACACCTTCAATATCCCAGGAAAGCGAAAAATGGATAAAGAAGTTGTGGTACTTAGGCACAATGGAATATCACTCAGCCATGAAATCAATGTCATAAGGCTAGTAGCAGCAGGATGAGTGGATTTAGGTACGATGACTCTCAGTGAAATAAGTCACAGAGAAAAAGACACTTATCCTAAGATATCACTTATAGAGGGAATGTCAAAATCGCTACACTTGAACGGAATTACAAAACAGAACAGAGTCACACATTTAGAAAACACACTATGGCTGCTTAACGGGAAAGGTGAGGTGGGGTGATGCATAAAACAAGGGTTTGAAATTAGCTCAGATACCGTTCCACAAGCCGAATATGTAATAGACAAGACCTACTCCCTGCTCAGTGAACTGGACTCAACAGCCCCTATTCACCGCCCAAGAATATATCTGACTAGTAAGAGTCTTAAAACCTAGGTATTGATCTCTCTCTGGAAGTGCATCAAGAGGGTGTAAAGCGGCATAAACACAGCAGTGAAAAGCAGCTAAACCCCATTATAAAAATAGATTACTTAAAAAAAAACCCCATAAAACAAAGACAGTGAAAGAGAGAGAAATTCTTACAAAATCCGTTCAGGGGCTCTGATGCAACCTGGATTGACCATATCTAGACCCACAGCTGGATGAGACATGAGGCTGGACACTCTTGGGGCTGAGAGGATTGGTGAGCTTGGGTGAGCAAACGCAGACCCTTTAAAGTCCTACTGCGTGGTACCCATGACGTGGGTCCCAAATCTCCAGGTTCAAGGGCATCTTCCTACATCGAAAACATGCGTGGGAAACCCAGAAGATGGTACACCGTGTGATCGGGAAAGGTTTCTCAAACGCACCTCATTTCTCCTCTCCTTGTGCTCGGGTTCGCCATTCCAGCCGCTCTACTAACCATCTCCCTACTTGGAGAATCAGCACCTTTAACCTCCTGTTTCGGACAGGTCGCAATTTGGCCTGAGGATGAACGGGAAGAGGGGGAACCAATGAGAGACTAGCTCTAGGTGTTGGGACAGGCACAGGTCACTCTATTTTCCCATCAGGAAGAAGAATGAACCACAGGCTCAGCCTGCCCCCCGGAACCAGTATACGGCCTGAAGCAATCCTGCGCTTTGGCGGCCAGCTCCCAAAAAAGCGAGTTGACAAATGGAGCTCAGGGGCACTGCAACTCACAAACCTGCAGAGTTATAAATGATAACTCTCGTCCACAAATATATTGAGGGAAGGCAACGAGGAGGATTTGAAAGCAAGGCAGAATTGCAGGAAACAGGTTTCAGGAGGCAGACTCGACTCGCCTTGAAAGCACATGAAAAGCGGCAAAGCGTTGACAATGATGCCCTTGGCCAAAAAGGGCGTATGCGTTTTTTCCTGAATATATTCAGGAAAAAACGCATACGCCCTTTTTGGCCAACCAGGCAAGCCGGAAAGGCAAATCAGCGCTACAAAGAAGTCTCGCTTGCCATCGGTCAAAAGGGCCATGCTGAAAAAAGTGTAAAAACCAGAAATGCAGGACAGGCCATGGAGACATGGGAGCCTTGCTACGCTGATGGGCGGGCTGTAAATTGCCAACAGCCACTCTGGAGAAGTGTACGGTGTGTCCTGAAACATGTAATAAGCACAGCTTAGAGAGCATAGGGCACTTCCACTCATGGGCGTATAAATCGGGAAACCTAAAAATCAACAAGACACAGGCACCCCAAAGTTTAGGGCTGCTCTGTTTCCAAGAACCTCCACTTCGGTACACCTTCAATATCCCAGGAAAGCGAAAAATGGATAAAGAAGTTGTGGTACTTAGGCACAATGGAATATCACTCAGCCATGAAATCAATGTCATAAGGCTAGTAGCAGCAGGATGAGTGGATTTAGGTACGATGACTCTCAGTGAAATAAGTCACAGAGGAAAAAGACACTTATCCTAAGATATCACTTATAGAGGGAATGTCAAAATCGCTACACTTGAACGGAATTACAAAACAGAACAGAGTCACACATTTAGAAAACACACTATGGCTGCTTAACGGGAAAGGTGAGGTGGGTGATGCATAAAACAAGGGTTTGAAATTAGCTCAGATACCGTTCCACAAGCCGAATATGTAATAGACAAGACCTACTCCCTGCTCAGTGAACTGGACTCAACAGCCCCTATTCACCGCCCAAGAATATATCTGACTAGTAAGAGTCTTAAAACCTAGGTATTGATCTCTCTCTGGAAGTGCATCAAGAGGGTGTAAAGCGGCATAAACACAGCAGTGAAAAGCAGCTAAACCCCATTATAAAAATAGATTACTTAAAAAAAAAACCCATAAAACAAAGACAGTGAAAGAGAGAGAAATTCTTACAAAATCCGTTCAGGGGCTCTGATGCAACCTGGATTGACCATATCTAGACCCACAGCTGGATGAGACATGAGGCTGGACACTCTTGGGGCTGAGAGGATTGGTGAGCTTGGGTGAGCAAACGCAGACCCTTTAAAGTCCTACTGCGTGGTACCCATGCCGTGGGTCCCAAATCTCCAGGTTTAAGGGCATCTTCCTACATCGAAAACATGCGTGGGAAACCCAGAAGATGGTACACCGTGTGATCGGGAAAGGTTTCTCAAACGCACCTCATTTCTCCTCTCCTTGTGCTCGGGTTCGCCATTCCAGCCCGCTCTACCTAACAATCTCCCTTCTTGGAGAATCAGCACCTTTAACCTCCTGTTTCGGACAGGTCGCAATTTGGCCTGAGGATTGAACGGGAAGAGGGGGAACTAATGAGAGACTAGCTCTAGGTGTTGGGACAGGCACAGGTCACTTTTTTTTCCCATCAGGAAGAAGAATGAACCACAGGCTCAGCCTGCCCCCCGGAACCAGTATACGGCCTGAAGCAATCCTGCGCTTTGGCGGCCAGCTCCCAAAAAAGCGAGTTGACAAATGGAGCTCAGGGGCACTGCAACTCACAAACCTGCAGAGTTATATATGATAACTCTCGTCCACAAATATATTGAGGAGAAGGCAACGAGGAGGATTGGAAAGCAAGGCAGAATTGCAGGAAACAGGTTTCAGGAGGCAGACTCGACTCGCCTTGAAAGCACATGAAAAAGCGGCAAAGCGTTGACAATGATGCCCTTTGGCCAAAAAGGGCGTATGCGTTTTTTCCTGAATATATTCAGGAAAAAACGCATACGCCCTTTTTGGCCAACCAGGCAAGCCCGAAAGGCAAATCAGCGCTACAAAGAAGTCTCGCTTGCCATCGGTCAAAAGGGCCATGCTGAAAAAAGTGTAAAAACCAGAAATGCAGGACAGGCCATGGAGACATGGGAGCCTTGCTACGCTGATGGGCGGGCTGTAAATTGCCAACAGCCACTCTGGAGAAGTGTACGGTGTGTCCTGAAACATGTAATAAGCACAGCTTAGAGAGCATAGGGCACTTCCACTCATGGGCGTATAAATCGGGAAACCTAAAAATCAACAAGACACAGGCACCCCAAAGTTTAGGGCTGCTCTGTTTCCAAGAACCTCCACTTCGGTACACCTTCAATATCCCAGGAAAGCGAAAAATGGATAAAGAAGTTGTGGTACTTAGGCACAATGGAATATCACTCAGCCATGAAATCAATGTCATAAGGCTAGTAGCAGCAGGATGAGTGGATTTAGGTACGATGACTCTCAGTGAAATAAGTCACAGAGAAAAAGACACTTATCCTAAGATATCACTTATAGAGGGAATGTCAAAATCGCTACACTTGAACGGAATTACAAAACAGAACAGAGTCACACATTTAGAAAACACACTATGGCTGCTTAACGGGAAAGGTGTGGTGGGGTGATGCATAAAACAAGGGTTTGAAATTAGCTCAGATACCGTTCCACAAGCGAATATGTAATAGACAAGACCTACTCCCTGCTCAGTGAACTGGACTCAACAGCCCCTATTTCACCGCCCAAGAATATATCTGACTAGTAAGAGTCTTAAAACCTAGGTATTGATCTCTCTCTGGAAGTGCATCAAGAGGGTGTAAAGCGGCATAAACCACAGCAGTGAAAAGCAGCTAAACCCCCATTATAAAAATAGATTACTTAAAAAAAAAAAACCCCATAAAACAAAGACAGTGAAAGAGAGAGAAATTCTTCCAAAATCCGTTCAGGGGCTCTGATGCAACCTGGATTGACCATATCTAGAGACCCACAGCTGGATGAAGACATGAGGCTGGACACTCTTGGGGCTGAGAGGATTGGTGAGCTTGGGTGAGCAAACGCAGACCCTTTAAAGTCCTACTGCGTGGTACCCATGCCGTGGGTCCCAAATCTCCAGGTTCAAGGGCATCTTCCTACATCGAAAACATGCGTGGAAACCCAGAAGATGGTACACCGTGTGATCGGGAAAGGTTTCTCAAACGCACCTCCTTTCTCCTCTCCTTGTGCTCGGGTTCGCCCATTCCAGCCGCTCTACTAACAATCTCCCTACTTGGAGAATCAGCACCTTTAACCTCCTGTTTCGGACAGGTCGCAATTTGGCCTGAGGATGAACGGGAAGAGGGGGAACCAATGAGAGACTAGCTCTAGGTGTTTGGGACAGGCACAGGTCACTCTATTTTCCCATCAGGAAGAAGAATGAACCACAGGCTCAGCCTGCCCCCCCCCCGGGAACCAGTATACGGCCTGAAGCAATCCTGCGCTTTGGCGGCCAGCTCCCAAAAAAGCGAGTTGACAAATGGAGCTCAGGGGCACTGCAACTCACAAACCTGCAGAGTTATAAATGATAACTCTCGTCCACAAATATATTGATGGAAGGCAACGAGGAGGATTTGAAAGCAAGGCAGAATTGCAGGAAACAGGTTTCAGGAGGCAGACTCGACTCGCCTTGAAAGCACATGAAAAGCGGCAAAGCGTTGACAATGATGCCCTTGGCCAAAAAGGGCGTATGCGTTTTTTCCTGAATATATTCAGGAAAAAACGCATACGCCCTTTTTGGCCAACCCAGGCAAGCCGGAAAGGCAAATCAGCGCTACAAAGAAGTCTCGCTTGCCATCGGTCAAAAGGGCCATGCTGAAAAAAGTGTAAAAACCAGAAATGCAGGACAGGCCATGGAGACATGGGAGCCTTGCTACGCTGATGGGCGGGCTGTAAATTGCCAACAGCCACTCTGGAGAAGTGTACGGTGTGTCCCTGAAACATGTAATAAGCACAGCTTAGAGAGCATAGGCGCACTTCCACTCATGGGCGTATAAATCGGGAAACCTAAAAATCAACAAGACACAGGCACCCCAAAGTTTAGGGCTGCCTCTGTTTCCAAGAACCTTCCACTTCGCTACACCTTCAATATCCCAGAAAGCGAAAAATGGATAAAGAAGTTGTGGTACTTAGGCACAATGGAATATCACTCAGCCATGAAATCATTGTCATAAGGCTAGTAGCAGCAGGATGAGTGGATTTAGGTACGGATGACTCTCAGTGAAATAAGTCACAGAGAAAAAGACACTTATCCTAAGATATCACTTATAGAGGGAATGTCAAAATCGCTACATTTGAACGGAATTACAAAAACAGAACAGAGTCACACATTTAGAAAACACACTATGGCTGCTTAACGGGAAAGGTGAGGTGGGGTGATGCATAAAACAAGGGTTTGAAATTAGCTCAGATACCGTTCCACAGCCTCGCGAAATTTGTAATAGACAAGACCTACTCCCTGCTCAGTGAACTGGACTCAACAGCCCCTATTCACACGCCAAGAATATATCTGACTAGTAAGAGTCTTAAAACCTAGGTATTGATCTCTCTCTGGAAGTGCATCAAGAGGGTGTAAAGCCGGCATAAACACAGCAGTGAAAAGCAGCTTAAACCCCATTATAAAAAAGATTACTTAAAAAAAAACCCCATAAAACAAAGACAGTGAAAGAGAGAGAAATTCTTCCAAATCCGTTCAGGGGCTCTGATGCAACCTGGATTGACCATATCTAGACCCCACAGCTGGATGAGACATGAGGCTGGACACTCTTGGGGCTGAGAGGATTGGTGAGCTTGGGTGAGCAAACGCCAGACCCTTTAAAGTCCTACTGCGTGGGGTACCCATGCCCGTGGGTCCCAAATCTCCAGGTTCAAGGGCATCTTCCTACATCGAAAACATGCGTGGGAAACCCCAGAAGATGGTACACCGTGTGATCGGGAAAGGTTTCTCAAACGCACCTCCTTTCTCCTCTCCTTGTGCTCGGGTTCGCCATTCCAGCCGCTCTACTAACAATCTCCCCTACTTGGAGAATCAGCACCTTTAACCTCCTGTTTCGGACAGGTCGCAATTTGGCCTGAGGATGAACGGGAAGAGGGGGAACCAATGAGAGACTAGCTCTAGGTGTTGGGACAGGCACAGTCACTCTATTTTCCCATCAGGAAGAAGAATGAACCACAGGCTCAGCCTGCCCCCCGGAACCAGTATACGGCCTGAAGCAATCCTGCGCTTTGGCGGCCAGCTCCCAAAAAAGCGAGTTGACAAATGGAGCTCAGGGGCACTGCAACTCACAAACCTGCAGAGTATAAATGATAACTCTCGTCCACAAATATATTGAGGGAAGGCAACGAGGAGGATTTGAAAGCAAGGCATGAATTGCAGGAAACAGGTTTCAGGAGGCAGACTCGACTCGCCTTGAAAGCACATGAAAAGCGCAAAGCGTTGACAATGATGCCCTTGGCCAAAAAGGGCGTATGCGTTTTTTCCTGAATATATTCAGGAAAAAACGCATACGCCCTTTTTGGCCAACCAGGCAAGCCGGAAAGGCAAATCAGCGCTACAAAGAAGTCTCGCTTGCCATCGGTCAAAAGGGCCATGCTGAAAAAAGTGTAAAAACAGAATGCAGGACAGGCCATGGAGACATGGGAGCCTTGCTACGCTGATGGGCGGGCTGTAAATTGCCAACAGCCACTCTGGAGAAGTGTACGGTGTGTCCTGAAACATGTAATAAGCACAGCTTAGAGAGCATAGGGCACTTCCACTCATGGGCGTATAAATCGGGAAACCTAAAATCAACAAGACACAGGCACCCCAAAGTTTAGGGGCTGCTCTGTTTCCAAGAACCTCCACTTCGGTACACCTTCATATCCCAGGAAAGCGAAAAATGGATAAAGATGTTGTGGTACTTAGGCACAATGGAATATCACTCAGCCATGAAATCAATGTCATAAGGCTAGTAGCAGCAGGAATGAGTGGATTTAGGTACGATGACTCTCAGTGAAATAAGTCACAGAGAAAAAGACACTTATCCTAAGATATCACTTATAGAGGGAATGTCAAAATCGCTACACTTGAACGGAATTACAAAACAGAACAGAGTCACACATTTAGAAAACACACTATGGCTGCTTAACGGGAAAGGTGAGGTGGGGTGATGCATAAAACAAGGGTTGAAATTAGCTCAGATACCGTCCACAAGCCGAATATGTAATAGACAAGACCTACTCCCTGCTCAGTGAACTGGACTCAACAGCCCCTATTCACCGCCAAGAATATATCTGACTAGTAAGAGTCTTAAAACCTAGGTATTGATCTCTCTCTGGAAGTGCATCAAGAGGGTGTAAAGCGGCATAAACAAGCAGTGAAAAGCAGCTAAACCCCATTATAAAAATAGATTACTTAAAAAAAAACCCCATAAAACAAAGACAGTGAAAGAGAGAGAAATTCTTACAAAATCCGTTCAGGGGCTCTGATGCAACCTGGATTGACCATATCTAGACCCACAGCTGGATGAGACATGAGGCTGGGACACTCTTGGGGCTGAGAGGATTGGTGAGCTTGGGTGAGCAAACGCAGACCCTTTAAAGTCCTACTGCGTGGTACCCATGCCGTGGGTCCCAAATCTCCAGGTTCAAGGGCATCTTCCTACATCGAAAACATGCGTGGGAAACCCATGAAGATGGTACAACCGTGTGATCGGGAAAGGTTTCTCAAACGCACCTCATTTCTCCTCTCCTTGTGCTCGGGTTCGCCATTCCAGTCCGCTCTACTAACCATCTCCCTACTTGGAGAATCAGCACCTTTAACCTCCTGTTTCGGACAGGTCGCAATTTGGCCTGAGGATGAACGGGAAGAGGGGGAACAATGAGAGACTAGCTCTAGGTGTTGGGACAGGCACAGGTCACTCTATTTTCCCATCAGGAAGAAGAATGAACCACAGGCTCAGCCTGCCACCCCGGAACCAGTATACGGCCCTGAAGCAATCCTGCGCTTTGGCGCCAGCTCCCAAAAAAAGCGAGTTGACAAATGGAGCTCAGGGGCACTGCAACTCACAAACCTGCAGAGTTATAAATGATAACTCTCGTCCACAAATATATTGAGGGAAGGCAACGAGGAGATTGAAAGCAAGGCAGAATTGCAGGAAACAGGTTTCAGGAGGCAGACTCGACTCGCCTTGAAAGCACATGAAAAGCGGCAAAGCGTTGACAATGATGCCCTTGGCCAAAAAGGGCGTATGCGTTTTTTCCTGAATATATTCAGGAAAAAACGCATACGCCCTTTTTGGCAACCAGGCAAGCCGGAAAGGCAAATCAGCGCTACAAAGAAGTCTCGCTTGCCATCGGTCAAAAGGGCCATGCTGAAAAAAGTGTAAAAACCAGAAATGCAGGACAGGC